>NW_007777915.1:0-857 GCF_000696425.1 Galeopterus variegatus
ATAGCCATAGTATAATGAACAAACGATATGTGGGGAAGATACCAAGAAAAGCATAGACAAACCAAATAAATTACACTTTGGATCCAAGATAAGGAACTTAGAATTTATCTTGAACTTTAGTAAGGGTGTTGCAGATACCAGTTTTATTTTTTTAGAAATTTCAATATGGTAGTAAATATGACAATAAATTAGAAGTTTTTTTTAAAAAGGAGAAAATGGTTAGGGTATATTTTATCCTTTTTTTTTTTTTGTCCTTTTTGAGACCGGCCGCACCGTGCTCAGCTAGTGAGTGCACAGTGCATGGCCATCCCTATATAGGATCCAAACCCGCGGTGGGAGCGCTACTGCGCTCCCAGCGCTGCACTCTCCCGAGTGCGCCACGGGCTTGGCCCATAGGGTATATTTTAATAAACCAAGCAAGGAATAATGATGACCAGAATGGAGGCAATGAGAATGAATGTAAAGATGAATGGACAGATTCAAGAGATATATAAGAGGTAAAATCTGTAAGTCTTCTTTATCTATTTGATATGTGAATAAGGAAGAGGATGACATTTCTGAACTGACTTGGATGGCAGAGTGAGTGGTTTAGCAATTAAAACAAAGAAGAAATTTTAAGGTTAAGATATCGAGTTAAATTTTAGATGTAGAATTTCATGTAAAACTAAGAAGTAAATATCCAGTAAAAATTAACTATGTAAGGAGTGAAGTATTAAGTATGTAATTGGGCTGAGCCAGTTTCAGAGATGTCTACATATTGGGTGGAGATGAAACCAAAAGAGTAAATGGGAGTACTTAAGCAAATGGTATATCGTAGGAAGAGAAGACAACAGAGGATGGAACTTTGGAGAACACAG
>NW_007777915.1:2361-3340 GCF_000696425.1 Galeopterus variegatus
CTTATTTGTGGGAGCTAAAAATAAATAAATATACAAACAAATAAAGGTGGGGGGAAGAAGACACAACAATCACAACAATTCCTTTAACTTGTTAAGACAGTGAACAGATATCATGGAGAGGGGGGAGGAGAGGAGAGAGGGAGGGGGAAAAGAGGAATGGGTAAAGGGACACAAAAATCAACTACAGTGGATATTGAGATATTAAAATTAAAGAAAAAGAAAGTGGAAATGCAAAAAATAAAAATAAATAAATTTGAATGGAAAAAAAGTATATATACAAGAGAATGCTTTTGATATACTCTCTGTGTCAAAGCAATATTGTGCTCCTGTAAAATGTTACTCAGTTTGAGTAGCTGTATTTTATGCATAATTTATTAGTGAATTGTTACTGAAAAAATTGCCTGTGTGTGAGGCCACTTTGCCAGCTAATCCCCAAAGGAATCTTTACTGGGAACTATTACTTTAATGAACAAAGGGTTCCTGTAGAGCATAACTGTAAGATACAGAATTAAATAGTGCTTCATTCCTCTTCATTATCAAGTAGCTTTGTGACAAAATAACGAAAGTGGCATTTACTTTAATTTGACACTCTACATATACTTTTTCATATCAAATGTTCATTTTCAAAATAATAGTATTAAAGTATTGAAAAATTAATAGGAAAAAAGCAATCTGCCCATATTTCAAAAGATACATACTTATTAGTCAGAAACATTTATTACTACTTAAAGATAAGGACACCATTAGTGAAAAATAGGGTTCAGGGAGATATTAGAGAGAGAATATAATGTTTTAAATTTAATAACCAAAACTTAATATAATAATCAAATTGAATAAAGGCAGTGTCTGACTTTTAAAATTTCTAAGAATTTGCATGCTATCCAAAGTTGCTCACATCCCAACACTAAAGGACACACATACACACCCATTATCATGAGTAACCAAATGTACTCTAAAGTAAATCTATATTCAACTTTCA
>NW_007777916.1:0-515 GCF_000696425.1 Galeopterus variegatus
GCCCTCAGATCCGTGGGTGGGCCCTGAGGCACTGGCACAGTGTGCCTGGTTGTGAGGGGGGCATCTGGTCCCCAGATCCAAGTCCTGGGCCCTCAGGTGGGACCCCAAGGCACTGGTGGTGTGCCTGGTTGTGGGAGGGGAGTCCAGTTCCCTTCTCCATGTCTTGGGTCCCTGGACAGGCCCTGAGATGCTCACACAGTGTACCTGGTTGTGGGAGGGGGGTCTAGTCTCCTTCTCCATGCCTTGGGTCCTTGGATGGGCCCTGAGACTCTGGCACAGTATGCCTGATTGTGAGAGGGGGGCCAGTCCCTGGCTCCATACCTCAGGTCCCCAGATGGACCTCGAGGTGCTGGCACAGTGTGCCTGGTTTTGGGAGGCAGGGTCCAGTCCCCTACTCCATCCTTGGGTACCTGGGAGGGACCCAAGTTTCTGGCACAGTGTGCCTGGTTGTGGAAGGGGGCTCCAGTCCCCTTCTCTATGCCTCAGATACCTGGGTGGGACCCAAGTTGCTGGAG
>NW_007777916.1:2327-3340 GCF_000696425.1 Galeopterus variegatus
AGTTTCCTATGTGTAGGATCATGTCATCTGCAAATAGGGGTACCTTGACTTCTTCCTTTCCTGTTTAGATGCCCTTTATTGCTTTCTCTTGCCTTATCGATCCGGCTAGAATTTCTAGTACCATGCTGAATAAAAGTGGAGAAAGTGAGCATCCTTGTCTTGCGCCATATCTTCGAGGAAAGGCCTCTAATTTTTGTTCAATTGATGTGACATTAGCTATGGGTTTGTCGTATATGACCTTTATTATGTTGAGGTACATTCCTTCTATACCAAATTTGTTGAGCGTTTTTATCATGTAGGAGTGTTGGATTTTATCAAATGCTTTTTCTGCATCTGTTGAAATGGTCATGTTATTTTTCCTTCATTCTGTTGATGTGATGTATCATGTTTATAGAATTGCATATGTTGAACCACCCTTGCATCCCCAGAATGAATCCCACTTGATCATGGTGTATGATCTTTTTAATGTGTTGCTGGAATCTCCTTGCTAGTATTTTGTTGAGGATTTTTGCATCTGTATTCAGTAGGGATACTGTTCGGTAGTTTTCTTTTTTCGTTGTGTCTTTTTCCAGTTTTGGTATGAGGGTAATGCTGTTCTCATAGAATGAGTTTGGACGTATTCCCTCATCTTCAATTTCTTGGAAGAGTTTGAGAAGAATTGCTGCTCTTCTTTAAATGTTTGGTAGAATTTGGCAGCGATGACATCTGTTCCTAAGATTTTCTTTGTTTTAAGACTTTTTATTACTGCTTTAATCTCATTACTTGTTATTGGTCTGTTTAGGTTTCCTAGTTCTTCATGATCCAACTTTGGTAAGTTGTATGTGTCCAGGAATTTATCCATTTCTAGGTTTTCCAGTTGGTTGTCATATAGTTGTTCATAGAAGTCTCTTATGATTCTTTGTATTATTTCTGTGGTATCAGTTGTAACATTTTTTTTCTTTCTAATTTATTTGTCTTTTCTCTTTTTTCTTTTTTAGTCTAGCTAAAGGTTTATTGATTTTTCTTGTCTTTTT
>NW_007777917.1:0-3312 GCF_000696425.1 Galeopterus variegatus
TTTATTTATCTTTTCAAAAAAACAACTTTTTGATTCATTGATCTTTTGTATTGTTTTTTTGCATTTCAATTTCATTAAGTTCTGCTCTGATCTTAGTGATTTCTTTCTGTCTGCTAACTTTAGGTTTGAATTGTTCTTGTTTTTCTGGTTCTTTAAGGTGAAGTGTTAGTTTGTTCACTTGCCATCTTTCCATTCTTCTGAGGTGTGCATTTAATGTGATAAATTTCCCCCTTAGTACCGCTTTTATACTATCCCACAGGTTTTGGTATGATGCATCATTATTTTCAATAAATTTTTTGATTTCCTGTTTGATTTCTTCTTGGATCCATATGTCATTAAGTAGTTCTGAGTTTCTCTTCAGACTGCTTAGCTCTCAGACATGTGTGTGCTGAATAAAGACTATTCCCACTTCAATCAAGGCTCCAAGAACCTTTTTGCTGGTTACCTAGCTCATAGACCTGTGTTGAAGGGTTTGCGAATGGGCTCGAGGGGTCTGTGAGCTCCAGACCCAGCCCTAACTCTATAATCCCCAAATCTTCCTTATTAGTACATTTTTGTTGCTTATAGTAGAAATACCTTAAACTAGGTAATTTGTAGAGGAGCAATATTTATTGCTTACAATTTTTGAGGCTGGGAAGTCCAAAGTCCAGGGAACACATTTGGTGAAAGCTTTTTGGAGCATGGTGACTCTTCACAGCAACACAAGATGTCACACGCAGAATATGGCAGGAGCTGAGAGAGACTAACTTCCTGACTCACACTCCTTTTAAAGCCATCAGAACCATGCTCTTGACCACCATTAAACCATCAATGGATTAATCCATTCACTAGGACATGCTCCTCACAATCTAAACATCTCTTCTAAACCCCACCTTTAAATTACCATTATAGGATTTCCTATCCTCTTAATACTGTCAAGTAGGGGTTAAGTTTCTAATGCCTGGAACTTTGGGAGACACAATTTAATGGATAGCACCTTCCAAGTAATGTTATAGCCTATTATTGATATGCAAAATATTTATTCATTCAAGCATGCTTTAAAACAATACAGTTTTTATTACAGCTCTTTCTAATACTCTCTAAAATGCAAGAATTTCATTTTACAGTGTTCTTTCTTATTCTAAAATAAATCAGGTTAAATTTGGAAGCAATTTGATCCTAAAGTTTTTATAATATTAAAAAAAAACTTTCTCAGCTATTGCAAACATTGTTTACTGCTTTTTGTATTTGGGGGAAAGAAAAGTGCAACTAGGCTATCTATTTATTTATTTAGTGCATGGTCTGTATGGGGAGCTGATATAAGGTGGCACTCTAAAAGGTATTGAGTCACACAACAAAAATAAAAGGTTTTGATTTTTTTTGCGAGTTTTCCTTTTCATACAAAAAGGGCCCCAGGCTTATTTTCTTCCTGTCTTCTTTCACCTTTTATAATCTCAAAGTAGAAATTCGTCATCCTAAATTTGTTTCTCTATGGGAGAAGATCCTCTGCATTTTGAATATAAGGTAGAAGATTCCAGACTTCAAGAAGCACAAATGTATCTCTTTGTATAGAGCACTTGTGTTATTTTTATTTGTAGTCCTGTCTTCATTTTACAACTCACAAAGATGTTTCAAAAGAGTCAAAATAGTGCATTTTCTAAACGCGTTAAGGGTGTGAAAAGGCCACAATATCACGAGTCCAGACCTCAGAACTTAAAATTCCTTCAAAATCATTTTGCATTTAAGAAAAAAGTAGCTCAGCCAAGAACTGCTGTAGAATATAGAGCCTGACAGATTTCTAGAGAATCAACAAACATTATCTAAACAAAGCTAGTTTCTGCTTGGTATTTAGTGATTATTTTGAAATGCAGGTTTTTAGTTGACAGGATTAACTAATGAAGACTTGTTACCTCAAAGGCAGCTTCTTTTATTGAATGTGTTTGGGGATCTTTGAGCTTCCTGGATCTGAAGATCTGTGATTTTTTTCTATACCTGGGAATTTTTTGGCACTATTTTGTTGCATATGTTTTCAATGCAATCTCCTTTTTCCTCCCCTTCTGGAATACCCATGACTCAGATATTTGAGCGCTTAAGGTTGTCTGATATCTCTCTCAGATTTTCTTCAATGCCTTTGATTCTTTGTTCTTTTCTTTTTGTTTGCCTGTGTTATTTCAAACAGCCCATCTTCAAGTTCAGAGGTTCTCTCTTCAACTTCCACAAGCCTGCTTGTTAAACTCTCCATTGTGTTTTTTATTTCGCTGAATAAATTCTTCAGTTTGGCAAGCTCTGCTACATTTTTTTTCCAGGGCATTGATTTCCTTGTACATGTCTTCTTTCAGGTCCTGTATACTTCTCCTCATTTCATCATGTTGTCTAGCTGATTTTTCTTGTATCTCATTCAATTTCCTTAGAATTATCACTCGAAATTCCTTGTCAGACATTTCAAGGGCTTCTTGTTCGATAGCATCTAGAGTTTGAGAGTTATTACCCTTCGGTGGTGTACTTTCTTGATTTTTCGTATTTCTGGTATCTTTTCTTTGATGTTTATTCAATGTGGCAGGGGGTTTCACAGTCCACAGTTTTGACACTATTGTCTGACTAAGATGTTGCTGGGGTTGCCAATTTGGTATGGCTACCTCAGTGAGTGCTCAGTTGGCCACTAGTGCCTTGTGTGTGTGGTTGCCTCGGGTCTTGGGTCTCTCCAGGGAGCCACCTATCTGGTCAGCTTGGACTAGGCCGGGCTGCTGGGTCACAGGGTGTGTGGTCTCTGCCGAGCTTCCACCTCCCCTGCTGGACATTTCCCTGTTCCACACACACTGGGCCGGGCTGCTGGGATGCGTGGAGGCACTGTAGACCATGTGGTCTCTGCCGAGCTTCCCCTTCCCCTGCTGGGCGACTCCCTGCTCTCTGCGCACTGGGCCGGGCTTGGGATGGAGCTGGGTGACGTTGGTGAAACCTACCTGCTGCTGGATCATGTGGCGGTGGCCCCCCCACAGGGTGTGTGGTTTCTATGGAGCTTCTGCCTCCCCCGCTGGACGTCTCTCTGCTCCGTACGCACTGGGCCGGGCTTCTGGATTGCGCGGCGGTGGTGTGGTCCCCATGGAGCTCCTGCCTCCTCTGCTGGATGTCACCCTAGTTTCTGAGGCTAGAAAGTCCAAAGTCCATCTGGTGGTGTCAACAGTGACCCAGGAATAGATTTGGAGGTTGGGAAGTGCAAGTCACATTTGGTGAGGGTTTTCTTCTTGGTGAGGTCTCTATACAGAGTCATTGAGCAGCTTCGGGTCAAGTCTCTTCTTCCACAGTCTATGCTTCACCAGACCAAACCCATATTGT
>NW_007777918.1:0-1236 GCF_000696425.1 Galeopterus variegatus
GATTTTATTATTCAGGGAAGGTAATAATTTTGATATATATGTATATATTTAAAGAAAAAAAAATACAAGGACCAATTCCTCTGTTAAGCAATAATGACAAAATGTTTGTCAAAATAGTGCTAGAAACTGAGAAAATGAAGGGGCCAAAGAGCCCCTTTTCTTTATTTCATGTCATCAATCTTGTGGTCTCCAAACCTGCAGGGAATGTCACAATAAAGCAGGTTGCATTCAAGATGTTTTTGAAGTTGAGAAAAGATACACCAATTTATATTGTATTTATGTCAGTATCAGACTAATGTCTTTGTCTCTGTGCACTGTAATAACCACCTCAGTAACTTTAGACATCAGCCTATATTTTTAAGGAGTCCTGTAGTCATTTAGCAGAGGTAGATAATAGCCATCTGAGGTCCAAGGTAACTAGGTCAGACAGTACAAAAGATTAATATATTTCATATGTTTTGAGTGAACAAAAGCAGATGAAATTTACAGAGGGATTAAGAATAGGTAAAAGATGAAACAATAATGTAACACATAAACTGTAGTACTCAGAAGCTGCACAATATAGAGAAGAGAGCATTTGCTGAGTTAAATTTAGCACATAAGTTTTAGGTATATTTCTATGCCTAACTAACACCCTATTTTGTGGAAAACCACAAAAAGACAAACTTCTTGGGCTTCAGTTTTTGCATCTTTAAAAGGTGGCTATTAAATATACACAAACACACACACACTTATACACACACACACACACATATATATATATATATATATATATATCTGACACCCTTTCCCAGATCTATGATTCTATAAAGGATCAGTATGAGATGATAATAGGGTTTGGGGGCTATGAATAAAGTTAAATGGAGAGAAATTAGAAAAAGAACTTAAAAAGGAAACATAAGTATATTTCTAATAAGGAGGATGTGGAATGAGGGACTAAGGGAACAGGTAGAGTTTATAGAGGAAGAACAAGCTGGAAGGGAGAAATTCTTTCTTATAGAACTTGTTCCAAGCTTGCAGCCATCCATGCCAGAATCTGAATTCCAGGATTAACTTAGTAAGTACAAATTCAATATGCTAAATTTCAGAAATGATCTTACTTAAATAATAATTTATGTTGCTTTACATGTTAGTAGAATATGGCTAGGAAACTAAAAAGAAAATGTTTTTAACTGAAATTCATAAGATCCATTTTCAGGTGCCACTGACTAAAGAAAGATTGTAAAGAATAAAACA
>NW_007777918.1:2960-3339 GCF_000696425.1 Galeopterus variegatus
CATTTAGGGAACAATATCTTACGCTGTACAGGTTGATTTCTTAAATAGCTTTCTCTGAGCTATCCTTCCTCTAAAGTTTACAGCAAAAAGATATTGGAAAGACCACTAAAAAGTCTCTTTTAATAGTAAAGGGAGGGCATGCATTAATGATTTCAGTACAGATATGGTAGAGGCATTGGAAGTGGTTTGACATACGGCAGACAGTTTAAAGATGATTAAACTCGGTGGTTGATTGGATATTGGCAAATGAGGAAGAGGAAAAGTCTATAGAGATATTTTGATTTGGAAATTGGGCCAGATAGCACCTCCAAACAGGAAGAATTTAGTGGTGTAGGAGGAGATTCTTTCTTTTACTAACCAATCTGCCTTACTAAGGTGT
>NW_007777919.1:0-448 GCF_000696425.1 Galeopterus variegatus
AAAGAACACATATGTCCATCAGCTAATGAATGGATAAACAAAACGTGGTATGGCCATGTTACTGGCTAACGTGGTATAGTGTAATATTATCCACCATGAAAGGAAATGAAGTACTGATACATGCTACAACATGAATGAATCTTGAAAATGTCATTCTAAGTGAAAGATGCTGACACAAAAGGTCACATGTGTATGATTCAGTTTGTATGAAATACCCAGAAGAGGTAAATCCATGGAGATGGAAAGCAGATCAGTGGTTGCCTGAGGCAGGCAGGACAGAGGAATGAGGAGGAACTGCTTAATGGGTATGGGGTTTCCTTCTGGGGTGATGAAAACGTCCTGGAACTAAACAGAGAGGATGGCTTACAGAACAATGTGAGCGTACCAAAATGCCACCGATGGCTGCTTACCTTCATGGATTCTACCACGACTAAGAAAACAACATTGG
>NW_007777919.1:2371-3339 GCF_000696425.1 Galeopterus variegatus
ATTTGGTAACAGCTTTATTGAATTATAATTCATATACCATACAATTCACCCACTTAAAGTGTATAAGTCAATGGTATAATCAATTTTAAAACATTCTCATCACCTCAGAAAGAAACCCTGCACCCTTTAACTATCAATCCCCTATATTTCTGCCCCTACAAGCCCTACTCTCTGTCCCTATATAGTTGCCTATTCTTGACATTTCGTATAAATGGAGTCATGTAATATGTGATCTTTTGTGACTGGTTTCCTCCACTCCTGTACAACGTTTTCAAGGTTCATCCCTGTTGGGGCATGTATCAGTACTTCACTCCTTTTTATGGCCAAATGATATTCCATTGCATGGATATATCACATTTTGTTAATCCAGTCATCTGTTGACAGGCATTTAGGTTGTCTCCACCTTTGGGCTATAATGAATAATGCTGCTGTGACCAGTATGGTGTGAGTTCTGTGTGAACTTGTGTTTTTATTTCTCTTGGGTAAATACCTAAGTGTGGGATGGCCGTGCCATATGGGAACTCTGTGTTTAACTTTCTGAGGAATTGCCAAACTGGTTTCCAAAGCTGCTGCACCACTTTACATTCCCACCAGCAATGATGGGAGTTGCAGCCTGTCCACATCAATGTCTACGTGCCATCTATCGCCCACACTTGTTATAGTCGCCTTTTATTACAGCCATCCCAGTGAGTGTGACGTGGCTTTGATGCACATTTCCCTGATTACTAATGTGTTGAACAGCTTTTCTTCTGCTTGTTGGCTATTTGAATATTTTCTTTGGAGAATGATCTATTCATAACCTTTGCCCATTTTTTAATTGGGTTGTCTTTTCACTTTCTTTCTAATGTCCTTTGAAACACCAAAATTTTTAATTTTGATGAGGTCCGATTTATCTATTTTTTTCTTCTGTTGCTTGTGCTTTGGTATCATATTTATGAATTCATCACCAAATCCAATGTCACAAAGCT
>NW_007777920.1:0-267 GCF_000696425.1 Galeopterus variegatus
CTAAGCCGGCCGTCTCCGCCCCCACCCGAGAAAATGGAGGCAGCTCTGTTGTGGGCGCCTAACCTGGTGTGGTAGGTGGGAGCCAGGAGGATGGGGAGCAGTCAGGCTTCGCCCGGCAAGTGGGGCTGGGCTGGGGGTGACTCACAGAGCTCGCAGAGTTGGGCCAGTCTATCGCGTTCCGCTCCATTTCTGTGTCGTCTCAGCTGATTTACTTGGCCTTTGTTGTCTCGGGCTGCTCGCTCGAACCCGCAGCAGGGTTTGGGCGCT
>NW_007777920.1:1247-3339 GCF_000696425.1 Galeopterus variegatus
AGGAGTCTTCTTTTGTGTCGGCCCTAAAACCTCGAACCTGTTGTTGCTTGTTTGTCGATGTAGGTTCGTTGTTGAAAGATTTATTCATTTTTTGTTGCTCTTGGAAATGCAAATAGTACTCTGGTATCACAGCGCACACTTCTCAGGATCGCGCTGTCTCCTGGCATGGCCGCTCCAGAGCCGTCGCCATCTTAGAATTGAGAATCACCTGTTTTAAACGAGAAGATTTTGAAGAAGAATTTGCATTTTACCAGGAATTAAAGCACAGGATGAAAGGAATAAAGCTTAAAAAGTAAGTTTTGAGACACAGGGAATTGAAAGTGTTGAGAAATTCCAAGATCCCTGAGATCACACCACAGAGGCATGAGTTCAGTTCTTGGGTTAAATTCTGATTCTTAATTGTTTCCTTGTATTTTAGAAAATACAATTTGTTTGTTTGTTTTTTTCTCAGCCATTTAGGCATTGTTTCCAAGTGTTATAACAATCTGTAAGATGGATTTTCTAAAGAGCAAGAAATAAGTTTTCATTTTCTCCACCTTGATCCCAGCTCCAGAATCCTGGCCACCTCATGCATGCTCTGGAGCAGGAAGCTATATTTAAAAGAGTTGCAGCAAATGTCTTATCTCAAGATTTTATGCTACTTTTCTTTTTTACTTCTCAGTTCATGCACATGACCCATATCTATAGATGCATATTTATATCTGTTTTGTTCTTCAATGATTTCTTTTACAGCAAGCTTGATTCTGGCAGGCAGCCACATTGGAATCATATGAGACTGACTGCATCCCAAGTCCCTGGGGAACTTTAGTCTACACCTAGGGAGGTCACATTGGGGTTTCAGTACTGACTTGGCAAGCTGACCTGGAGTAAGTTATATCACCTTTTTGGTACATAATTTCTTCATTCATAAAATGAAAGCAATTATGACATTGAGCTCATAAGGTTGAGGATTAAATACAATAATCCAATATGCATAGCATTTTAAAGCACCTAGTACTTATTTTAGACTTAATTAATGTTTGTTATTAACATAACCCACACTTTTTCACCAATCTTTCTTCCTTGTCACAGCATTCCTTGACTCACAGAAAGAAGGGAAGACCCCTTTTTTTAGAGCATTACAAACATTTTCAGAAGTTTCTTGTCCCAATATCTGCTTATTATAAAAATAAATGAATAAATAAATAACAATTTAAAAGTCATTATAACCTGGCTGCCTGTTACTTGTTCTATGATTTACATGCTGTGGAACAACCTAACCAGTTATTTAGAAGTTCTTCAGCTAGTGGGATGGAATTCTCTTCCAAATTATAGGCCAAGTTGATAGAGGGCATAGATGCTAAGTATCTGGCCAACCCCAAAAGTAAGGTGAGAAAAACAATTCTAGGCTCTGCAAGGGCATTGTAGCAATGAGATTAAACCAGCAACTCATTGTTTAACTGCTGAGAGACACCATTGCCAGTCAACTCAACTAAATTAGGACATGAATGAAGCCATTACAATAAAAATCACTTTGGGGCTGGCCCAGTGGCGCACTGCTACAGTGCGCCGCTTGGGAGTGCAGTGGCACTCCCGCTGAAGGTTCGGATCCCACATACAGACCAGTTCCCGCTCACTGGCTGAGCAAGGTGTGGGGGCAACACCGAGGGTTGCGATCCCGTTGCCGGTCCCGGTCTGGTACGGGCGCAACACTGAGGGTTGCGATCCATTGCCGGACACGAAAAAAGACAAAAAGGAAAAAAAAATCAATTTAAGCATCTATTGTGTACCCTTCAAAAAAGAACTAGGCAGTACAGTTTTAGTTTTACCTGACTACCCCATTTTTGTAAGGTTTTAACCTTGAAAATTCCCTCTAATGTTGTATATGTTATCTGACACATCTGTGTCTTGCAAGCAAAAGCAGTCTGATAATCTGATTGCACTAAGGTTTAGGAACATCACCCATTAGCATTACTAAACGGACTTGCCTTTTAAATGAGGAGTCTGGACAGGTCAGTGGTTAATCAAAAGCAGTGAACATTGATAAACAGTCAGACATCAGTAGGTAAAATATTTGAAGATAGAGAAGTAGTTGGCACCCATCAAATTATAC
>NW_007777921.1:0-724 GCF_000696425.1 Galeopterus variegatus
CAATCTGAAGAGCATACCATACAATATCACGCTTATGCAGATACGTAACAAAATAAGCTTAATGTAGAATACATATAAGCCAACTTATATAAACAGAAGGAAAGAAGTAGTAGAAATTAAAAAAAGAGATAAATAAAATAGCTAATAGAAAAACAACAGAGAAAACCAACAAACCAAAAATTGGTTCTGCCAAAAGATCAGCACACTTAAACCTTTAGCTAGATGGACTAAGAAAAAAAGAAAGAATAAAATTACTAAAATCAGAAATGAAAGTGGAGACATTACTTTCAAATATACAGAAATAAAAATGATTATAAGACAGTACTGTGAAAAATTACATACCAACATATTAGATAGCCTAGAAAAAACAGATACTGATAGAAACATAAAATCTACAAAGACTAAATCACAAAGAAATAGAAAATCTGAATAGACCTATAGCCAGTAGAAGATTAAATCAGTAATCAAAAATCTTCTGCCAAGGGCCGGCCCGGTGGGGCACTGGAGAGTGCGCCACTTGGGAGCGCGGCGGCGCTCCCGCCAAGGGTTCGGATCCCATGTGGAGACCGGTTCCCGCTCGCTGGCTGAGCGCAGTGCGGGTGCGACACCGAGGGTTGCGATCCCATTACCGGTCATTAAAAAAGACAAAAAAGGAAAAAAAAAAAATCTTCTGCCAAGGAAAAATCCTGGATCTGATGTCTTCATTGCTGAATTCTAACACACA
>NW_007777921.1:2286-3339 GCF_000696425.1 Galeopterus variegatus
CGAGGGTTGCGATCCCGTTACCGGTCAGTAAAAAAGACAAAAAGGAAAAAAAAAAGAAAATGGTATGATCCTATATGTAGAAAACACTAAAGATTCCACAAAAACATCTGTGAGGACTCATAAATGAATTCAGAAAAGTAGCAGGATAAAAGGCCAACACACAAAAACAAGTTGCATTTCTATATACTAACAATGAACAATCTGATGATAAAATCATGAAAACGATCCCATTTTCCACAGTATCAAAAAGAATAAAATATAGAAATTAATTTAACCAAGGAGGTAAAAAACTTGTACGATAAAAACTACAAAACATTGCTAAAAGAAATTAAAGAAGACATCGATAAATGTAAACATATCCATATTCATAGATTGATACATTGGAAGACTTTATAATGTTTACATAAATACCACCCAAAGCAATCTACAAATTCCTTTCAATCCTTATCAAATACTCAACAATGTTTTTTTTGCAGAAATAGAAAAATCCATCCTAAAATTCATGTGGAATCTTGAAAAAAGAAAAAAACAAATCTGGAGGACTCACACTTCCTGGTTTCAAAACTCACTACAAAGCTACAGTAATCACAACAGTGTGATGTTGGCATAAAGACAAACATATTGGCCAATGGACAGAAGAGAGAGCCACAAATAAATTCCCACATATAAGGTCAAATGATTTTTGGCAAGAGTTCCAAGACCATTCAATGGGGAAAGAACAGTCTTTCCAAAAAATAGTGCTTAGAAAACTGGATATCCAGATGCAAACGAATTAAATTGGACCCTTACCTAATACCATATAAAAATTTAACTCATAGTGAATAAAACCTAAATCTAAGATCTAAAACTATTAAGCTCTGGGAAGACAACATAGATCAAAAGCTTCACAACATTGAATTTGGCAACGATTTCTTGGATATGACACTAAAGGCACAGGCAACAAAAGAAAAAATAGACAAACTGGACTTCATAATTTTTTTTAAATTTTGTGCATCAAAATATACTATGCACAGAGCAATAAGAAAACCCGCAGAATGAGAAAAAAAAATTGCA
>NW_007777922.1:0-1430 GCF_000696425.1 Galeopterus variegatus
ATTCTTTTTTTAAAAAATTGGTTTGATACCTAACACCTTCATTTCAAGATGACAAATGTATGAAGTCACAAATGTATTTACCATTCTGGTTAATTTTCAAGGACCACACATTTAATTTTTAAAAAGTTGTTTCCCAAGATCAGGTAATTGGACATGGGCTAGACTAGACTACATGAGGAACACCAGAGGGAAGTATTATTTCATACCTGAATGTCTGCTTATGATGTGAGAATAAACTCCCTGAGCAAAGGTGACCTGCTGTGGCGGTACCTCTTCTATTTTCAAAGAAGCTTCTCTGAGTTGAGTGATGAGATAACTCAGAGTTCTAGTGTTTTGTACAAATGAATCTTGAGATCCTTCAATTCTTTAGGAGAGTTCTTACTAGGATTATAGTTGCCTGTTTGAAAATTAATATGGTCAGAAGTATCTTCATTAGAATCACATAGAAGCAGATCAGAAATAAAGATGAATAAAGATTTTTTTTTTTTACTTCAACACCCCCCTAACCCTTTCTTTTCTGCATCCTCATTTGAGGGACAGTTGGAGTGTCAGTTTTTATGCTGTATGGTACATTCTTATGCACACTGATGTTTGTGATGCACTTATGTATTTCAGGCATGTTCTGATAATCCATTGCCACAAACAAACCACCCCAAAACTTAGTGTTATCAAACAAGGTTTTCTTAGGCTTGTAAATTTTGCAGGTCAGGAATTCAGTCAGGGCACTGATTCCTGATGTGCTATCTGATGCTCCATTTGGGAAGACTTGAATGAGTGGGGAAAGGTTAAACATTTTTGGTGGCTGGAATCATGTAGCGGCTTCTTCACTTACATGTCTGGTAGCTGGTCTGGGATAGGCTGGGCTCAGCTGGGACTGTCAACTGAGAACCTATATGTGGCCACTCCATGTGACTTCAGCTTCTCCCAGTTTAAGGGCTGGGTTCCAAGAGGGAGCAATATGAAAGGGAGCTTTACACTTCATATGAGGAGGTGTTTGGAAATGAGCCTCCCAAGAGACCAAGCCACAAGGCGTCTTCTGACCTAGCCTTGGTAATCACTTTCACAGGGTCACAAAGCATGCTTTCTACAGCATTCTGCTGTGACAGGTAAGTCACTAAGATCAGCCCAGATTCAACAGAAGGGGAATTAGAATCCATTTCTTGATGGAGAGGTCATATTGCTGAAGAACACATGGTATGCTAGATAGGGTTGTGGCCATGTTTGGAAAATACAATCTACATATTGCCTAATTCACCTACTTCCTTTGTTGCTACTTAGGGCTAAGTTGCTTTAGTCTTTATAAATGTTCTCTTTGTAGGGCAATATTTAGGAGATCACAAATAGGTGAAAATGTCTAAGAGCATACACAAACTGCTTAATCTTTATAAAATTCAATTATCCTGGTCTCCCTTCCTTACTCCAAAACCCTC
>NW_007777922.1:2587-3339 GCF_000696425.1 Galeopterus variegatus
GTCAGTGTTCACAGTGTTGCCGCTATACTTGTACCTTTTCTTCTTCTTCCACCTTTCCAAACTATCTTTATTCTTTAAGCTTCCATTCTGGCCCTGCCCCTTCAACAAGTACCCTGGGTCATAATGATCTCTTCCCATAGTACTATGTCTGAATCACTCATTTTACTGCCTTGTGCCTATGTACGTACATTGTATATATTCATATCTCATTTCTGTGGCTAGATTCCAGATTCTAGAACATAGGAGGCCACTTTACTGGTCTTTTTCTATACCTAAAAGGATGCCTATAAAAGGAACTCTTCAAAATTCATGTGAAAGGCATAAAAAAGAGAAGTGATGAAAAGGAGCAAAGGAAGGGAGGAAAAAAATTATTTTTTCTAAATACAGAATCTAAAACTCACAAGCAGCCAAAAACTCAGTTTCTAGTATCCTTACCCTGTGATGGAAGATCTTGTTTTCAAAGAATGAGTTCACAGAACCAGCTCATTTTAAAATTTAGCTGCTTTGGGGAATCCTGTAGCATGGTTACTCTGACTTTAAATATTAAGCTATTGGGGCAAATAAGTTTGGGATTAAGCTGTGAATTTAAAATATCTTTTAACCATAGCTATGAATGGGGATTTGGAGAAATATCTGCACCTATTTTTTTTACTATGCATGGAGGATAGGCCTTGCCTGTCCTTTTTATTCCCTGCAGAATATGAGAATAAGGAATAGTGATTGAAGCCGTGGTTGCAAGCAAAAAGGAGTGA
>NW_007777923.1:0-665 GCF_000696425.1 Galeopterus variegatus
CATATGATAAAGTTTAATTTATAAATTAGGCACAGTAAGAAATTAACAATAACTAATAAAATAGAACAACAATAACAATATACCGTAATAAAGTTTGTGAGAATACGGCCTCTATCTCTCTCAAAATACCTTACTGTATGTAATATTTTCAGACTGCGGGTGATTGCTGGTAACTGAAACCATGGAAAGCAAAACCACAGGTGAGTAGGAACTACTATAATTACAAAGTTTTGAACAGAGTTAAGGAAAACAATAAGAGATGCTAACGTACCTTTCTAAAGCAACAATAGGGAAAGCAGGAAACTGTTAACCCTAGACCTGAGTGAGTGGACAGAGTGGGTTTACAAATGGAGAAATCTAGGCTCTGTGGCTTTTGGAAATGGAACTCAGCCAATGAGGGAGAGAGAGCCAAGGGAAATTAACCTCCTGAACTCATACTTTTCCATACGTCTCATCTCCTATAGTCCAAATCTTGCTGGAAGCCAGAAGACAAGGGAGCCCATTGATGATGTCTGTTATACTTACCCTCCCTAGTATGGTATAAAGGAGTCAAGAGTGGATCTGGGAGAACAAATGGAAAATATCCAATGGAGAGGCAGAAAGGATGGCTGGTAGGTAACTTAGAAATGTCCACTACAGCTTTTAAGATGGCGACGGGTCTGGAG
>NW_007777923.1:1368-1571 GCF_000696425.1 Galeopterus variegatus
AGACAACAAAGGCCAAGTAAGTCAGCAGAGACGACACAGAAACAGAGTGGAAGGCACCGGAACGGCCCAAATCTGCGGGCTCTGTGAGTCACCCCCAGCCCAGCCCCACTTGCGGGGCGAAGCCCGACTGCTCCCCGCCTGCCTGGCTCCCACCTACCACACCAGGCTAGGCGCCTGCAACAGAGCTGCCTCCATTTTCTTGG
>NW_007777923.1:2486-3339 GCF_000696425.1 Galeopterus variegatus
ATTTTCTCGGGTGGGGGCGGAGACGGCTGGCTTAGTGCAGGCAGGCCAGTCATCTCTGCTTGGCGCGGCTCCGCACTGAGACGTGCCATTTGCTTACCTCGACGTGGGGCACTCCGGGGCCTGTGGACCGGTCTACAATCCCACTCTCCCCGTGGATCTCTGACGGAGCTGGTAACGTGGGGAGCCCCCGGCCAGCGTCGGGAGGGCAGGGAAGAGGAGCCCACCCAGATCGTCTCTCCACCACACCCTGGGCATCGGCCCCAGGTAAACTCCCTGTTTCCGGGAGGCAGATACCATTTCTGTGGGCCTCAGTTTGGAAGAACCCCTAACTGATTTCTGGTGGGGAGAGGGGAACCCAGAGTGCTCAGGAGCTACATTGAAGCTACCGGAGAGCTCTCCTGGAGGGCCGAACCATGCTAGGGGGAGTCAAAGAGGAACTGTGGGCTGAAAGACCCTCCCCCAAGGAGTTCACACCCAGCAGTGGGAGAGACTGGACACCTTCTGGGCAGGGCGGGGCAGGGCACAGCTTTGATGTCTCAGCTGAAAGACAAGGGTTGTAGAAGACACGCCTCAGCCCTGTTCTGAGCACACAGAGTGGAGAGGGGTCCGGCAAGAGGAGGCGGAGTCTCAGAAATAAATAAAGAAAGAAAGAACAATAATTACACATACTGTGGGAACCCTTGGCAAGGCTCAATAGCCCCATCTAGTGTACAAAGAGTGTGAAAACACCCCAATAGTGAGGTGCAGAACACACACACCTTACGGGACTGGTAGGGTGGAGAAGACTTTCCGCAGAGGTCCAAGATCCGAGTGAAAATCCCTGCCAAAATGAACAAACACCCAAAAAGAGATA
>NW_007777924.1:0-1878 GCF_000696425.1 Galeopterus variegatus
ATAGGTGTTCTTTGGTGGTCTTAGACCTTTACTGGTTAATATCAGAACTTTGTCTCTGATCTGTGGGTTTTTAATTTTTTCTTTCATTTCTGTATTGGATTATGTGTTATTCCCATCACATAAACTCTGCACTGAAACTATTTGTTGTCCTTTGGTTACTTCTAAACTTCCTGTGGGAACCAGCACTTGAGACCTGTGGTTCAGCTAAATTACTGCTTTGCTGCTGATTCTCTGGGGAAGGCTTTTTGTGCAGCTCAAGTTTTTTTTTTTTTTTTTTTTTTTTTTTTTTTTTTTCAACGGGATCGCAACCCTCGGTGTTGTGCCCGCACCTCGCTCAGCCAGTGAGCGGGAACTGGTCTGTATGTGGGATCCGAACCCTCGGCGGGAGCGCCGCCGTGCTCCCAAGCGGTGCACTGTAGCAGTGCGCCACCGGGCCGGCCCATGCAGCTCAAGTTTTAATTGTTGACCTTGTAAGCACTTCCAGGTCTTGTGAGGTCTGACACACCTGGGTTGTGGGGAAACTCTGGTCTGGGCCTGAGTCTTTTCAGCAAACTACATCCGTTGCAGTTCTATTCTCCTGACCAGTCTCCACTGAGTGGGCCTGCGCTGATTGGAGGGCAGATCAGCTGTCCATGCTGTGCCCCAGTGTTGCTCTGGTGGGCCAATCTCCCCCCCACACTCCAAACACTTCCCATGGGGTGGGCCATGTGCCAGTTCCTTGGGATGACTCATTGGCCTCTGAGTGGCTTCTTTTTTCAGTTGTCTGTGGCTCCTCACTGCTATGTGGGTCCATGGGAACTCTGTTAGTGGTCTTGTTGGCCCCTAGGCCCTCTTCTCCCCTGCATTCTCCAAGCAATTTCATACAAAGGGCACAGCAGTGGCTTTGCCAGCTCTTGCTCTGTGTGCTCACCAGGGCCAGCCTTGAAGTGGGCAGGGCTTGAAACAATCAGAGTGATCCTTTCTTTCTCTCATCATGGCTTTTCCTTCCTTCACAAATTGTACAGGTCTTTCCTCCTCTTCCCTTGAGCTCTAGTGGCCGCAGCGTGGCTGTCATTGCTTTTTAATACTTGTAAATTGGTTACTTGAGAGTGATGCTTGGGACTGCCTATTCTGCCATCTTGATCAGAAGTTCCCGTAAGCTCTTAATTTAATGTAGTCAAATATATAAATATTTCCCTTTTTTGGTTAATGCCTTTTGTGTCCTGCTTAAGAAACCTTTGCTCACCTCAAGGTCACAAAAATATTCTACTATATCTTCTAAAAGCTTTACTGTTTTGTTTTTGACATTTAGCTCAATGATGCAACTGGTGTTAAGGTTTATGTGCCTGAAAATACCAATGTTTATTTTTGTCCTTATGAACATCCAGTTGATCAGCACCATGTTTTGAAAAAGGTTATCTTTTTCCTTTGCACTATTTTCTTTATTGTTTTCTAATTTGTTTTTGAATAAATTATATACATTCATGTTGTTAAAAATTAAAAAATAAACAAAGGGCAACACATTAGACATATCTTACTTTACTTCCTAACAATATATCTTGAAGATCATCCTAAATCAGTAGGTTTAACAGCTCCCCATGCTTTCTAATGCTTTATGGTATTCTATTTTATTTTGCTTATTTATTTTAATTTTATTGATGATGCATATTCATGGGGTACAAAGCTGACTGTCACCACTGTGCCCAAGATGTGATGGTCAGATCAATACTATCAGCATGCCCATTACCACAAATTCTGATTATTTCCCATGTCTACCACCCAATTAACCCCTGACCTCCCTCCTAACCCCACTCTGCAACCCTAGGTCTGCTCTCTCCCTCTGCAAGTCCAACACACCACTATGGTCTTTCTTTCCTTCTTTCTTTCTCTCTTAGCTCC
>NW_007777924.1:2793-3339 GCF_000696425.1 Galeopterus variegatus
TTTCTTTCCTTCTTTCTTTCTCTCTTAGCTCCCACCTATGAGTGAGGACATGTGCTATTTTTCCCTCTTTGCCTGGCTTATTTCACTCAGCATAATTTTCTCCAAGTTCATCCATGTTGCTGGGAATGGTAGAATTTCATTCTTTTTATGGCAGCGTAGTATTCCATGGTGTATATATACATCATTTTCCTTATCCAGTTGTCCTTTGATGGGCATTTAGGTGGGTTCCGTATCTTGGCTATTATGAACAGAGCTGTGATGAACATGGGAGTGCAGTTGTCATAATTCAGGTTCTGGTATAAATGTGGATTTGTTTCTAGAACCTATACTATTCCAATGATCTGCTTGTTCTTGCACTCATCCCATGTTGTCTGAATTATTGGTGTTTTACATAAGCCCTGCTGTCTTGTACTGCACGTCCAGTTTGCTTCTCAGCACCCTTCCTCTCTCTCCCCTTTCTTCTGTCTCCTTCTCTTCTCTTTCATTCTTTTTCTTCTTCCCTACTTCTTCGTCCTCTGTCAACATGTTCATGGCTATCCCTGACTC
>NW_007777925.1:0-3339 GCF_000696425.1 Galeopterus variegatus
TCTGATTAACTTTCTGTAACAATACACAATGTTACTATTCACACAAATCAACAAATAAGAACTTATTGTTGATAAGTTAACTTAAGTTAACTTAATAAGTTAACAAATAATTAACTTATTTCTCCTTACTCTTCTGCTATATAAATTTAAAAGTCATAACACATAATTTTAAGATTACTTCAGTGACCATCTTGCCATTATCAATTTCCTTTTTCTGAAATTAATCCCAGGACTTGGCAAATATTGCACATATGCTCTGAACAGAACATTATTCAGGCAAAATGTTTCTTCTTGACATGTGGACCTTATTCTTTGACCTATGTAGCTTGATGGGGAGAGGGAGAGTAATAGGGAGTGATCGGGTAAGAGACACAAAGAATATTTACTATTTGTAATGGTGAACATGGTAATAATATTGACTCGATCATCACATACTGCACACAAATACTGATAGTCAACTCTGTACCCCATAAATATGTATAGTCAAAAATGAATAAACAAAATAAAACTGCATCACATTTTTTCTTTAGTTTCAATGATACCATTTAATCATGTATTTTGCTTTATTACAGTAGTTATTAAAATATGGGTTTAAAATTCTTATCAGCTTGGGCCGGCCCGGTGGCGCACTGCTATAGTGCGCCGCTTGTGAAGCGGGGCGGCGCTCCCGCCCGAGGGTTCGGATCCCACATACAGACCGGTTCCCGCTCACTGGCTGAGCGAGGCGCGGGAAAAATGAATAAACAAAATAAAACTGCATCACATTTTTTCTTTAGTTTCAATGATACCATTTAATCATGTATTTTGCTTTATTACAGTAGTTATTAAAATATGGGTTTAAAATTCTTATCAGCTTTAATAATTTGATATTCCACTGTATTTCTCTAAGGGTGATAAAATCCTATACTGTAATGGCATACAAATAACTTTGAGAAGCATTCTCTATTCACATATTGCCTACAACATATTCTATTTCTGTTGTGTTTTGTGTTAGTGTCTGATGTTAATGAGAATTTATATATGGCAATCTAATATTAAAACATTAATTAATTATTGCACAAACATGTATTGAAATATTATTTGATAGGCAAATCCATATTCAAAAACATGGAAAGGAATAAAGACAACCCCAATGATGTTGTGTCTGTCAAACATAAAGGTGATGAAGAGGTTTTGGGGTGGGTCAAAATCTGAAACAGGAGATGATAAAGAGGTCCCAAAAGTCTGCTTATAGGCAAAAGTGTAAAGCACAATAGAGTGTGTTGAGTGAACATGAAGCCCTGGAGATTAATAGGGTAGATTGTCTGCAAAGGTAGCTGCTACAATTCCTTTCATTCCAGTATGTGTGTAGTGTTCCTCCCATCAAGCAGGCGAGTCTATTTCCTCTCTTCTTTAGTCTGGGCTGAACCTTACTTGATCTGACGAAAAGAACGTGGTGAAAGTAGTATTGTATGACTTTTGGCCTCGTGTAAGGTTTTCATTTTTATTTTTTGGAAACCAGACATTGTTTAAAGAAGTTCAGAATCTTCTTCCTGGGAGGCTATGTGGAGAGAGAGAAATTTTGAAGAGTGAGAGATCACAAGAAATGAAACAGGTTCCTGGAGAAGAACCAAGGTGTCCCAATAAAACTAGCACCAAGTCCCACAGATAAGTGAGGCTATCTTGAATAATCCAGCAAGACAGCAATACGTGCAGCAGAGATGATGCATGTTCTGTGTGCGGTGGGAAGGAGGTGGAGAAGACAACTTTTGATTTTTGTTCACAGGTGCCTGGATAAAGAAGAGCCCTATTCACATCCAAACATCAGGCAGATCATCTGGACTTCAGGTCTGACTAATTGAATGGGACTTTGGGGTTGTAGGAAGTGGTCAGTGTATTCTGACTTGGGAGAAAGTTATGAATAGTTGTATCAGCAAGGATGCCCTCCACTGATTCCATCCAACCCTACATGAGTATGTCATTCTTCCCATCAGGAGGTTGAATCTATTTCCTGTCCCCTTAAATCTAGGCTGGCCTAGAGATTTGCTTTGACCATTTCAGTATGGTAAAAAAATGCCATATGACTTCGGGCTTAATGCCTCAAGAGTTCTTTCATCTTCATATTTAATTTCATAGAAGATGCCCACTATGTAAAGAAGTTTGGGTTATCCTTCTGGGATGCACATGGAGAGAGAAGACCTGGAAGATGAGACAACGAAAACAGACCTGAACAGAGAGACCATGTGGAGGAACTTGGGTGCCCCAGTTGAAGACAACCACTCTAGCCAGTACCAAATGGAATGGAGATGAGTCAAGCCTGCTGAATTCTGCCTGATTTTGTAACACAAAGAATTATGAGCAAATAATATGGCTATTCTTTTAAGTCATTAGATTTGGGAGTGTTTTGTTAAGTAGCATAGATCATTAAAATTATAAGAAAAGCAGTGAAGTAAGAGATTTTGGAGAATTGATGATACCCCCCATTCAGCACATCCTAAAGTCTGTTTTTGTGCTCCCAAGTTGTATTTTCTACAAAATGGTATTATTGGGGCTACCAAGGACACCATATCAGAGCACTTGTTATGATTTGAAAGTGAAATCTAAGCCAGTAACAGGAAACTTTTATCTCTGTTGATGACAGAAGTGGAGTTTATCTTGGTCAACCAATCTTCTGTTCCTATCTCAACTGATAGTCTATCCTCCAAGTCTTTGGCAACAGAAGGAGATATTGATGAGTTTATGAAAAAGGGAAGCTGTTAGTGGGTGTCTTCTGCTTGTTCTGGAGGCACTGCTGTAACATTTTTTTAAATTTTGTAAAAGAAGGAGCTAGTTTTCTCCAAATATCCATCAGCCCTTTCTCCAAATATTCATGCATCCTTTTTTCCTTAGAAGTAGAATTCCTGATTTTTTTTAAAGCTGGTTGTATTGCCACTCAATACATTTTATACTACCCAGGCTTTCTTGAAGATACGAATAGTTAATCTGGCTATATACTCACCAGCGGAATATAAGGGGATATAGTGTATGTGACTTCCAGGAAATATGCTTATGGGACAAGGGTGACTTTTCATTGTTTTTTCTTTCCATTTGCTGAAATATGTAGCTCATTTCTGGAGGTCAAGGAGCCATTTTGGACCATGAGTTGTAAGTCATATTGTAAGAATGACAGAGCAATAAGCTAAAAGGAGTTTGTTTTTCTGAAATCATGGAGCTTTATTTTAGTCCTAGGCTGAGATTAAAGAGAAATTAACCTATATTTTGCTTAAGTCACTGTCATTTGGAGTTTCAACAACATGCTACTGATGAAGACGTTCTCCTTGACCAAGTTTAGTTAGGCTCCTCTGAGCTTCCTTCTCAACT
>NW_007777926.1:0-488 GCF_000696425.1 Galeopterus variegatus
CACCCGTCCTTCAGCCAGGAGGGAGCCTGCATGCCTGTCTAGACCGATCTATCACCAGCACTCCAACAACACCCGCGAGAGCACGGAGACCCTGCCCAGGTCTCCCGCCCGCACGGTTCACAGCGGACAGAACCCGGGAAGCGTGACGCCTGCAGGGTGGGGGTGGGGAGCCTACAGGTGCTAGCAGCCCCCAAAGCACCACAGGTCCACCCCAGCCCCCCGCGCTCCCACAGTCACAGCTCTGCTCGCTGGGCAGTCCTATTTTTATCTTGTCTAATCCCAAACTGGGGGGGGAGCACAGGCGTTGTGCTTAGAGAACAAGAGATAGGCGAGGGAGGCTGGGAGGAGCAGCCAAGGAGCGACGCGAGAGGGAGCGAGTTAAAGACACAGCGGAGGCGACCGCGAGCAGGAAGAAAGAGCGGACTGCGCGGGCCTCACGGCGCCGCAACGCAACGCATCGCCCCGCGAAGTTACACTCGCCTCCCGCT
>NW_007777926.1:1570-3339 GCF_000696425.1 Galeopterus variegatus
AGGTTTGTTTTTAAATGCACATAACCCTCCCTCTTCCCTCTTCCATTCCCCCAACACCCAATCTTCAGACGCTGGTGGCGCGCGCCCTCGCGCGCGGGCACTCACAATTTCTAGCTGGAGATCGCTTGATTTTCTGGAAAAGATTCATTAACAGCAAATTAAGCCTCGCCCGGCCTCGGCCTACACGCGGCCACACTCAGCTGTCTGCGGGTCCCAGAAACGTGCCCACTCCAGCGTGCGAGCGGCGGGAAGCCCGCCGGAAGCACGCGTGCCCCAAGCCGCTCTACTCCGCACAAGGTGCCCCAAAGCTCGCTTGGTAAACAGCAGGCGCTCGTCGCCGACGCCCCGAGCCCCCAAGTTGGCGGAGGCTCTGCAGCGCAGCCACCATCCCGTTCTCTGCACGGCCCCGCGGCGCGTCAGCGCTTTACCCTCCCAGCCCCGACCGAGGATCGCGCCAGGGTTCGCAAGTTCCTCTTCGCCCTGAGCCTCCGCACCTCACGCCCTCCGAGTGCGACCAACTTCCTCTGGCCGCAGACTTTCACACGCCCATCAGTGCTTCCCACCAGAGTCTCCACTGCCCAGCTGAGGGCCCAGGTTTCACCCGCCCCCGCCCTCACCCTCCCTTACCGCCACCGCCTCCGCACAAGCATTCTGCTCCCACCACTGGGGGTCCAGAACTGAAATCCTACCTTCAGAACTGCGGGGGTGGGGGGGTAGGTTAGAGGTAGGACGGGCAGCGGATTGAAATCATACAAGAACCTTTACAAAACAAAGCGTCTGACCTGGCGGGCGGGCGGGCCGAGTCGGAACCCGTCGCTTTGCTCGATTTCCTAATAGTTTCTTTCTTTCTTTCTTTCTCTTTTTAAAACATAAATCTTGGGCCGGCCTGTGGCTCATTCGGGAGAGTGCGGTGCTGATAACACCAAGGCCCCGGGTTCGGATCCCATATAGGGATGGCCGCTTCGCTGGCTGGGTGAGCGTGGTGCTGACAACACCAAGTCAAGGGTTAAGATCCCCTTACCGGTCATCTTTAAAAAAAAAAAACATAAATCTTAACCCACGTGATTCGCGCTTTGGGGCAAGCCAAGAAAAAAACTGGGACTCCCCTCCCGAGTTGCACGGCGGTGACAGCAGGTCGAGCTCTGCTCGGCCGAGGCGCCCGCCACACACACTCGCGCACGCACACGCCGTCGTTCCACTCAGGAACAACCGGCCCCCAAAGAGGCGAGACGAGGCGGCGGCGGCTGGGGGTTTTTACAGTTCTTTCCCGAGTGGAAAAAGAAAGCAGACGGGAACCCGCCGCCCTCCCCTTCCTGCTCGCGAGCTAACGCTGAGCCGAGCTTCCCAGCTTCCAGCCCACCTACTCCGCCTCCGGCCAATTCGCGGCGTTCACAGGCAACTGCGCTCCCGCGCAGACACACTCAGGCTGCAAACTTCCACTCCGCGAACTCCCTGCTCTCCTCCCAGGCCCCAGGGAGGTGGCAGGCCCCCCGCCACGCCCGCTCCCAACCTCGAGCCCACGCGGGGTCGTTTAGGTTGGCTGTACTTTAAATAACTTATGCCACGGAAAAAAAACGAAAGCGAGCAAGGCAGCCGAAGGCAAGCGCGAGGCAAAAGCTTCGCGGGGTACGCGAGAGTGTCGGGGAAGAAACCCGGGGCGGGCGGAGGCCTCGGGGGAGGGGGCCGACTGCACTCCGCGGGGCGCCCACCCGCGGCCTCCCCGGGAAAAGGTGTTCCGGGAACTGACCTGAAATCCCCGATCGGGGAGT
>NW_007777927.1:0-836 GCF_000696425.1 Galeopterus variegatus
TGAGTCTCAATCAGGACGCTCATCCCCCTGCCCCACGGGGGCCAGTTTCTGTGTGTCCCTCTAGACTGTACTTTCCCTAGAGATAGGGAAGGTGTATTATTCATCTTTGTAGCTCCAGCTCATAGCACAGTGCTTAGCGTCTGATAGGTGTTCAGCATGTTTTTTAAGTGAAAAATTAATAATGCCAGTAAATCAATGTGATGGCCACAAAAATGGACAAAAGTAATCTATACATGGGAGTTACCTTTAGAAGGGGACATGAAGGGAACTTTTGCAGTGCTGATAATGTTCTGGTTTTTGATTCGGTATGTTCAGTTTAGAAAAGTTCATTGAGCTGTCCAATTGTGGTGTGTGCATTTTTCTATATTTATGTATACTTCAATGAAAAGTTTTCTAAAAAATCAATTTGATGTCTAACCTCTCCAATACAGAAAATTCTTATTTTTCCTTTCAAGGCTTTTCATTAGTTCAGATCTCACAGCAAAGAGCCAGGCTAGTGCTGTTCCTTGACGTTAAGGAAGAATGAGATGAAAACCATCTGCAAAATGTGGGGGGGATTGCCTAGACTTTAAGAGAGCCTCATGAAGAAACATGCAGTGACCTACTCTTCTGTCACACCTATTCCAGGGGTCATGTGCTAATCACCAGCAAGTTCTGTGCCTGCCTGCAGTGACAGGGAGACTTCAGCTTACATGAGACTATGAATAATTCATAAATATGGTTATCTGGAAATTTGTGGTCATCAGTAGCATTTTAATGAAAAAAAATGTGGTCATTATCCTAAGTCTCTTTTGTTTCTACCTTCCCCCCCCCCCCCCCCCCCCCCCCCCCCCCCC
>NW_007777927.1:2547-3339 GCF_000696425.1 Galeopterus variegatus
ACCAAATCTAGCCCCTTCCCTGGTTTTGTAGGAGCTGAGGGTATTTTTTATATTTTTAAGTGGTTATATAAATACCTACATAATCTCTATTTCATTCTGGGCCCTCAAAGGCTATGATCCTATTAAGAACAAATTTGCCTACCCCTGCTGTAGAAGAAAGTTGGAAGGCATGTACTGTGGTTAATCCATTGCTAGTTTTTGACCTATAATAGTGCTAATTTCATATGGTTTAAACTAATATATTTTGAGCAGATTCTTCTTTCAAAATGCTTAAAATTATAACTTGGGCTCTTGGAGTGGAAGAGGTAAATTTATCTGGAAAGTTCACATATGTGGACATGCTCTTTTTTTTACCATCTTGGGGAATGGCGCATCACCCATCAGCAGGTACCTTTCCAGAGCTTACCGAAGGGCTCCCTGCTGCACAGGCTTGCGCTGTTCAGTAGTGGCAAGGAAGTCCTTCTTTTTCACTGAGTCGTTCCTTACCAAGAGCTCTCTAGTAGAAAACCGTCTTTTTATCTTAGCCTTCTGGGTGCCACGAGTGTGCTAGACATCCTGAGGAAAGAGATGGCTATGATCGCCACCCTGAGGCCTCTGCTGAGCATGTTGCTTGTGCCTTTTTTCTGGTGAGAAGGAGAATAAGTGGCTGCCTTTTTCAGGGGGCTCGTGTCTACATAACATGTTGCTTGAATGTCCTTTTGTGCAACTAGAGTGTGGTTCTCACCCTCTTGTGGTTTCCACCTTTGATTTTTTCCCAGTATTGTTTGTCCCTTCATCCAACACATTAACACC
>NW_007777928.1:0-757 GCF_000696425.1 Galeopterus variegatus
ATTTTAAAAATAATTTGTGTAAAGAATTTTTTAAAGAACAATTGTATTTATTAAATAATTAGGTCCAAACAACTATTAATAATAGTAAATTTCACAGTGTCTAACAGATGTTGCTTTGTTTACTTCAAAAATATAAAAAATCCCGCAGTGCTCCTGTGAGTTCAATACAGTGACTGAGGGTGCCTTGGCACACAGTTTGGGAATCACAACTTTGTCCTCTTGATAGGGTGCCAGTTGCCAACCACTCCTGCACAAAACTCTACTTAATTTTCAGTGTCAATAGTGATTACCACAGTCATTCCTTTTCAACTCTGGAAGGGGCTTCAATTCAGATTAGCATCTCCAACTGCCTATTGGCCAGCTCTAGCTGAGGATGGTTCCCCAGGGTCTTTATCTCAACATTTCTAGAAGTACGTTTAGGATTTCTTGCTTACAGAAGACATGTCATCATATTTTCCAATTTTTACCAAGTATCATCATTCAGCTCAAAAATGTGCATTACCTTTAACTTTCTCTTTGGTACTTTTTCATCTGGTAGTCATGGATATTTGTTACTTTCTCCTGTTACCATGTACCTTACGGCTTCGTGTTAATCAAGTATTAGAGAACACACAAGACAAGAAGGAAATATGAACATGTCATTGAAGGTGGCAACTTTAGGAAGTAGCTTTTAACCCTATGCTAGAAGAACAAAGAATGCAATTTAGAATTATTAAATCTTACAGTCTTGGAAGAGGAATGCTGCAAAGGTGAAACT
>NW_007777928.1:1649-3338 GCF_000696425.1 Galeopterus variegatus
TGTTTACAGATTTCAAAAAAGCTGAGAAACTGACCAGCAGGTGGTAACACAACCTAGAAATTTGCAACAGCCGGAAGCTACTACCACCTGTAGATTGGAGAGTCAAAAGTGTGGTTACCAGAGCTGCAGCCAGGGTGAGCCAAACCAGTAGAAGCTGGAGGCATGGAAGAGATGCAACCCACGCAAGAAACTTTGCCCAAGGTGGGGGACTGGAGTAAGAGATGTATCCTGCATCTGTCAATGCTTCCATCTGGCTGAATCCATCTGGAAGTGAGAAGACACAGGAATTTGAAATAGTCTCCAAGTAATGATTGGATCCCTGTGATATGGAGAAGAGCCTCAGAAGGTGAGGAATAGATCTGAGAGTAAATGGGTCTAGCTTTGGTACAGAATAGAAGCACAATTCATTCTCCTTATTCTTGTTTTATTATTATTAGCATTTTAAGATACCTGATTTCCCCGAAGTTTCATCTCCATAGTTGGCACCATACAGTAAGATACCTGATTTCCCTGAAGTTTCGTCTCCATAGTTGGCACCATACAAAGTGTCAACTCACTGTAGTCCATGAAAGATGAGAATAATTAAACATGTCAAGGTTTGGAGAGTAGAGATTCTATTGTATACAATGACCTTCTCTCTCAACGCTAGATAGCCAAATCTCATTGGGAACTACTTTAGGATTGGTGCACTATCAAAGCCTACTATATCCCTAAAGCCTTATCTACTCAAGTAGAATCAATGCCTTTTTCTTTACACTACTATTCACTTCTGCCACGAATGCAGTAATCACACCCTACTATAGTTGGCTCTGCATGGTTCTGTGGCCTCCACTAGAGATTCTCTCATAGTGGGAGAAGAACCAGATGTTTCTAGAATGGAACATAGGTATGAAAGGAAGTGTTTATTTGGTGAACATAAGCAGTTGACTTTGGACAAAAAAAGCTGCAGCTGAAAAACTTGATTCTTATCTTTAATCATGCAAAATAGATGAAATTTATCCCCAAACATATCCTAATACTAAGTTGGTACATAAGATGATCAGGGTTGGTATAAAGGGACTTGGGATCACTTATATTAGTTTGAATTTTCATTGTAGTTTTTGTCTGAGTATTCATGAGATACAAAGCTAATTGTCACCCCTCGTGCCCATGATGTGAGGGCCAGATTCATACTGGAAGCACACCCATTATCAAAAATTACTTGTGTACCCCGTGTACTCCACCCAATTATCCTCCAACCTCCCTCCCTCTCCCCCTTCCCCCCCACTCCACTTGGTAGCCCTAGGCACGTTTCTTCCCTCTGTAAGACCAACGCACTACCGTGGTCTTTCTTTCCTTCCTTCTTTTCTAACTTAGCTCCCACATATTAGTGAGCACATGAGGTATTTATCCCTCTGTACTTTGCTTATTTCACTCCACATAAGCTTCTCCAGGTTCATCCATGTTGTTGCAAATGGGAGTATTTCATTCTTTTTTATGGCAGAGTAGTATTCCATGATGTATATATACCAGTTTCCTTATCCAATCATCCATCGATGGACATTTAGGATGGTTCATTGCAGTTTTCAATGTGGTTTGTACTTACAGAATAATAGAGTATGTGTATGTCTTTTGCTTCATCTCTTTTGCTTTTTTTCATTTTTCATTAAAACATTTTCCCAACTTTTTATCACAAAAAATTTCAAACAC
>NW_007777929.1:0-1598 GCF_000696425.1 Galeopterus variegatus
TGGGCTTTGAGTAATCCTTTGCATCTCCATCACCCAGGGGAAGTGGGGTAACAAATCCGTGAGGGGAGAAGCAACACAAAGCAACACAGACCCACTTCAGACAGGTAGAGAAAAGTACCTTCCTTTACCTAGCTGGCAGTGGGCTCTCAGAGTTTGTAGAAATATCTTTTGTAGTTTATGAATTATTTATAATTCAAAGTCATGAAAATTAAAGTGCAGCCAGTTTGAGTTTTAGAAAATACATTGTGGACCACTATATAAATGGTCCGTATGTGAATAGCTAATATTTAACATATGCTGAGCACTCACCATATGCCAGGCACTGTTCTAAGCCAAGAGTTGGCAAACTTTTTCTGTAAAGGGCCAGATGGTAAATATTTTAGTCTCTGTGGGCGATACTGTTGCAACTACTCAACATTGCCTAATGCGTGATCATAGCGTGAGAGCAGCCACAGACAATACATGAATGAATGAGCATGACTGTGTTCCAATACAATTTTTTTATGGACACTGAAATTTGGATTTCATATACCTTTTACATGCCATGAAATATTCTTTTGATTTTTTTTTCAACTGTCTAAAAATGCAAAAGTCATTCTTAGCAAGGATTATATTTTTAAACGGCAGTAAAAAAAATAAAAAATAAAAAAAGGCAGTAAACCAAATTTTGCTATTCCCATTATCCCTATGAGCTAAGTGCTATTATCATTCTTCCATTTGACAGATGAGAAAAGTAAGACATAAAGAGGTTTAAGTAACCTGCTTCTTCAAAATAGGAAATCAAGAAAGGGAAACAGAAAAGGAAATTTGGACATATTCACACTTAGCAAACTAAACTTTTGCTTATTTACCTGAAGCTTTTTGTAAAAGCTCACAAACAATTTTTCTAATTTTTAGTGAAAGGAAGAGGAGCAGACCAGAATAAAATTCAACCAAAATCATTTTAATTCCCTAGTAAATTATGTTTAACTCATTTGGTATAGAGTTCACATTGATATACTGAGAAAAAGCATTTCAGTGTTCACCTCAGAGCTAGTATAATTTACAAAATTTCCAAAGTTTTCTAATATACTACCAAAATCTTTTTTTTTTTTTTTGGCAGCTGGCTGGTAAAAGGATCTAAACCCTTGACTTTAGCATTATAACACTACATTCTAACCAACTGAGCTAACTGGAAAGCCCCCAAAATCTTGATATATATTTTGTTAAGGCCAAAACAATTTCTTTTCACTGTCATCTTTTACTAAACAATGAGCATCTCTAGGACCGATATCATACTTCATTAATTTCTGAATTTTTTTATCCATTCATTTAATCAATCAAACATTTATTCAGCAATTATGGTTCGTCAGATAAGGATACAGTGGTTAAAATGTCCATTTTTATCCACAACAAGTTCATATTTTGTGGAAAAAGGATAGAAATAGGAAGCTATAATTCAGCGTGATGCTCAATGAAATGGATGCTACCAGGGATGTGGAGGAAGACATCTCTTCCAGTTTTAAGAGTTTGGAGAAGGCTGGTTGGCAGAAGTACAATATCTTGGGGCCGGCCCGGTGGCGCACTGGATAGTGCGCCGCTTGGGAAGCGCGGCGGCG
>NW_007777929.1:2857-3338 GCF_000696425.1 Galeopterus variegatus
AAAAAAAAAAAAAAAAAAAAAAAAAAAAAAAAAGAAGTACAATATCTGGCACAGAGCAAGTTCTAAGTAGTGTTGCTGGATGGATGGATAAAAGAACAAACAAGAAAATATTTTCCAAAGGTCTACATGTGGAGGAATAACAAAGTCTGAAAATCAAGTTAGACTCATGTTGAAGTCAGATTGCAGAAAACATTGAATTCTACCTGCAATAATGTGTATTGGACTTCATTTGGTAAGCCACTTTTTAAGATCTGAATCTACTTTTTGTATTCATGAAGTTTAAAAATTTCATAAAGGTAAAGAGGAAGGGTGATGACTAAGGACTGACAGGATGGGTATGAGGGGAGGTTGCTTATTATAAACAACACCAAACAGGAAGACCAGAGTGAGGACGCATCCCTGCCAGTCACTGAGGGGCAGGGAGCACAGCTGTGAGAACGTCAGGATGAAGGCTGGCCACCTAGATCCTCCCAGATGATAA
>NW_007777930.1:0-1263 GCF_000696425.1 Galeopterus variegatus
ATATCTTCGGGTCTTCATTCTGAAGACTGCCATATCAGACATCCCTGCATTCCAGGCATTTCCAGATACATCTGGTCAGCCAGGGTAGTGGGCTCAACATTCATTCTATTGGGTTGTGCTAAAAGACTTCTGGTGAACAAACACAGTCTAACAAGAGAAGATGCCTAGGAAAAGCACTTACCCTATTATTTAACGTTGATTGTAGGAGAGAAGCATCTACTTTGAGTGACTCGTATCCAAAACTTGTTTCCAGCCCAACTCCAGGACACACAGGGCCAATCTTAGAAAGAGACAGTATCTGGAGGATATTAACTGGCCCCAGTGAAAATAGTGAAGGTTAAATAAAGGGATATTCAAGTTCTTTGGGCATTTTGCCTAGTTCCTGGAATGTATTAAGTGCCCAATGACTGTAAAATACAAAAGAAGCACTAATATTTGTCAAGCATCAGGACACAAGCAAAGAAATGTTGGAATCCCATGACCATATTTTACACAAAGATAGGAAGCCCCTTCTCCCATCTTCCTGATCCTCTGGGCTTCAGTCCACTGCATGGAGCAGGAACCACTTGAGCTCTGGGTCCCTGGGGTGGTTTCCAGCAGTCAGCAGGAGATGGTATTCTAGAAGCACAAGAGGAGATGCCTGTGTCTGGCATGGACAGGGCATATACCTGCAGCACTTCGTTGCAGGAATGATTTGGTTTTGAGATCACATGACATGGCCACTCTGAATTCCCAGGAAAAAATGAAAAGGCTGAACAACACAGATAGAGAAAACAAAACAGTAAAACTTGGATCATTATGGATAAATGGGATCTCAATTTTATTCCTGAGAAAATGGAAACGAGGAAATTTAGTCTAGATTATGATTGAAAGAAAGTGAGCAGAAATGCTGGGTACCATTCAAGGTTTATTAAAGGAAGAAAAATCTGCCCGGCTGTGCTCAAAATGGTGTGCATCAGGTGCTAAAGGGAGTGCATGGGCTTATATGGGTTGGTGGGCATGAAAAATGCAGGTGGATAGGGGGAGGGGTGCAGGTGGGTAGGATAAGGCAACGATTGGTGCTGGTGTGGTGGGTAGGGCTGACATAATCAAGATGGGAGTAGGCAGGAACAGAAGAGTTTCTTTTTCTAAGAAAACCACAAGGTAGGGTAAAGGCTGGTGGCAATTTTGTACTCGATATGGCACCGGTCACGTGCAGGACAACACCAGTTGCATCCAAGATGACGCGGCTGCATCCAAGATGGCACCGGTCACGTCTTAGAT
>NW_007777930.1:2302-3338 GCF_000696425.1 Galeopterus variegatus
AGGGTTGCGATCCGTTGCCGGTCACGAAAAAAGACAAAAAAAGGAAAAAAAAAAAAAGAATCATAAAACAATTAGGTGGTGGGGTATTCTAGGGAGTCTGTATTCCTCTGGGGAAGGGTCACTGATTCTGAGGGGCTGAGATATCCTCCTCACAGGAACAATTCGGCAACCTTTTGGTTTGTGAAGGCCTGCATAGGTTCCTGCCAAAAATTAGAGAAACGCCAAAAGAGACAGAGACCAAAAGTAGGATGAGGCACAGTTAGGGGTCCTAGTAGGGGCATAAGCCAGGGTATCCAAGGGTTCAGTGACTGGGGCTACCCCCCAGGTGTGTTGTCCCTTGGAATGGTCTGGTTGTGATCTTTTACTGTAAGACTGCCCACTTTTATATTGCCAGTAAGATTTGTTAGACAATATCCTACTGGCTGAGTTAAGGTGATGTGGGTGGCCATCACACCCAAGAGGACTGAGGTATGATTGTCTGTAGGCCAAATAGACAAGTTAGATATGGGTGTAGCCTGATATTGGGGGAGGGTTGATTGTAGGCAAAGCCAACATCCTCCTGCTAATGAGGGGGACATATAATTAAGTAAATAGTGGGTGGTGTTGAGGAGCTGTATAATTTGGGGGTCTATTTGGGATGTGTGGTATATAAAGCAAATATATTTCACAGGGCCTACTTTATCGTACTTTCATGTTTAGTCTAACTTCTTAAGAGTACATATAAAATGTTGACCTTGCAAAAAACAGGAAATTTTCCTCAAGCTATAGTCTCTGTTGTAAGACAAAGAATTGTAACACAGCGAGATTACTGATTCAGAGACACACAAGTTACTAATTGATATGTAAAGATACTGGGAGGCTGTTGTAGGGAGATGGAAAGTTTGCTAAGATCAAGTTTTTTTGTTGGTAGATCATTTAAATTGCCTTATGGAATGTCACTTTGCTTGTTTTACTGAATGTTATCAGCCTATATTATTAAACTATAACCCCACCTATGTTCTCTTCCTGTAACTTCCTGGTCTGGAGAATAAATGTG
>NW_007777931.1:0-3338 GCF_000696425.1 Galeopterus variegatus
GGAGCGCCGCCGCGCTTCCCAAGCGGCGCACTATCCAGTGCGCCACCGGGCCGGCCCCACGTTTGACATTTCTGTTATAATGTGGTGGCAGGCTACTTGGGCCTGATCTACTGCTTCTGAATTCCCATTGGAACATCTGTGAAGATGACAAACACAGGCAATTGCAGTATGAAGCACGTGCCATGTGCTAAGATATGAACAGAGTGTTCTTCATTAGGGTTAGTGGAAGGGATTGAGACTGTTCTTGGGTCTGTGTAGCACATGGTCTATTCTGTGGGCTAGAGTGGGACAAATGACCCCACAGAAGGAAGAGCACACTTAAATAATTCTCTTACACAATGTGCCTAACATAAGGGAGCCCGTGAGTCATGCTGAATGGCACAAATTTGTCATTCAGCGACTGTGGAGCCAGTCATGCCAAGGTCCTTCACCTGCCCCTTCTCCATCTCCTCTAGTTCCTCCTATTCATTTTCATTTAACAGTGATTGTTATGGAATGGACTTGACAGGGAAGTGGTCAGTACTCAGAGGGTTGGAGAGTCAGGTATTTTATTATGCCTGTGGGCCCAGATGAGGTAGCACTCCAAACCTGAGCCCCTAGCTTAGGTTTTACAGGCTTTATATAGGCAGACTTCCAGGTTTTTTAAGTTTCATTTTCTCAGCATTCGTGGCTAGTGCAATAGCTAATGTGATAAGCATGCATGGTTACAGAAGCAAGAATATGAGCAGTTGATTAACAGTGAGGCTGATGTGATAAGCAGGTACTATTTCAAAAGCAAAATAGGTTATTGAAAGAATTAATTTAAAATTTTCCCAACACCATAACTCACAGTGTGCAGCCCAGCAGCAGGAGCAAGAGGGAGAAGGTAAGGGTGCTGTACACCCTGGGTGCGAATCACTTAAAAGCTTTTGAAAAAGGTAGAGGGGGAAGAGCCATGTGTCCATGTGTTTTGTGTACTATGTACAGTGCATGTGACAGCTAATGGGAGTGCCTGACTCTCAGAGCAGGAAGAATTATACTTTCTCCACATACATTAAAAAGAACGTCTGTCACACATCATCAATTGGGCTTATAGTAAAACACATCTCTTATTTCCATGTTTAAATCAGAAAGGGAGGACCTGCTATTATTTAGTGGACATTGAAGAGACTAAGGATGTGTTAGCCTGTCTGTGCAAGATTAGATCTAGATAGAGCTCTCCTCGTCAAAGGAAAGAACATGGAAGAAGCATAGCATGTGCTTATGAAAAAATTTTAGAATATAAGGGAAAGAATGACTTTGAAGACACAGTGCCTCTTTCTGAAAAATGATTACATTAGAAAAACAGGTAACAAATTTAGTATAAATCTCATGTCTTTGGGGGAAAAAAAAAGATCATGCCCTTGAGAAAGAAACCAAAGGGCCCTAAGGATCATCAGGCTGAGATAAAAGCAGAAATGTAAAAAAAAAAAAAAAAAGAATGCAAGGAAACCAAAATTACATTAAGATTTAAAATTTGTACCAAGGCAGTCAAAAGAATTGATCTCCGAAAATGGAAGAGAAATATGGATGACCAGCTTGGGAACACTGTCAGAATGCAAAAAAGAAAAAAACATGTAAATATGAAGAGTAGATGTGGAGGACAGATAATCTTCAAACCCAAGAGGTGTTCCTAAGCAGGAAATCCAAGCAGTAATCAAGGAAATCACATTTAAACTTTCCTGGACCAGAGAAGTGTGTAAGTAAATAGCAAAAGAATCCAGACAAAAAAGAAAAAAAAAAGTTTCTACTTAGACCTATCCTGGTAAATATTTGAATTTTAAGGATAAAACAATCCCAGGAGATAGAGCACAAAGTAGCTTTGTCTGATATTTTGTCTGTTGAATGCCAAGAGTTTGTAAGGCTATGGTCCAGTAACTATATTTAGCTACATTGGTAATAATACAATTTACAGACTTTTCAGATGTAAAACAGCATTCATGTTCAATCCATCCCTTAAAAAGCTACTTAAATATATATTTTATTCATGGAAGAGAAACACTATTGGATTTTAGCTTATTTCTCTGATTTTGAAGGGAGTGGTTGGGACAGCATAAAGTCCTGTAGCCTCTTGACCTTTTGGGAGGGTGGGATATATTTGTGTCATGTACTGTGATTGGTTAGCAGTACAGGCTCCCAACCTAGTTCAACTCAACTGATCAGGAAGTTGGGTCATGCAGAAGAAAATGTAGCCCAGGTTATAGCTAGAGAATTAAAAACCCAGCAATCAAACATGAAAACAGCTTGACTCTATGTCCTTTACAAAAGCTTCATTTAAAGTAAGATGACTCAAAGGCTGAAATGAAAGAAATTGGTAAAGCAAATAGAATTCAATCTTAGTGTAAGACAAAGCATTAAAATGGGACAAAAATTATGAAGATGAAAGGTATAAGCCACAATGAAGAAATACATGAATTTTTATGGGATAAGTTACATCTACAGTAAACATATTAATTATTGGTAATGCAAAGAAAAACAGCAATGAGACATGAACATATCTCTTCTTGACAGATTGTTAGACAAAAAGGATAATAGAGGGTGTAAATACTCTAGTAATTAAGCATGACCTAAGGGATACATATTGAGAGCTGTATCCTGCCAACATAGAAGATACCTTCTTTTCAGGGCCCCAGGGAATTATTTTTTCCAGACATCATGTTCTAGGCCAGGAATAATCTAAAATTGTAATGAATTGAGAATAATACAAAATACATTCTCTAACCGTAATGAAATTAAAAAATGTTTCACGTGAAAATTTAAAAGCAAAATCCATATTCCCTCCCCATCTTTCCAGCCATCTTCTGAATAACTCTTGACTGGGTCAATGAGAAAAGCAAAACTACAATTACAAAATTCCTAGAAAAAAATTATGGAAAGTGAATATTAACACTGAGATGTGATCAAAGCAGTGCATAGGGAAAAATTAATGTACTTAGATACTGATATTCCTTAGCAAAAGGGAATAAAAAGCAATTCAGCTCAGACATTATTAATTAAAAATAAATATAGAAATATGCACAGAAACAGAATAACAGTACAGTTGATAAATCTAAGTGTTACTTCTTTGGTTAAAGCCCAGTATAATATGGTGAGGCTCTCAGTAACCTAATCGAGACACTGAAAACAATGTGAAAAATTAGGAATGAAAAAGGGAAACAAAGAAAAGGTAAAGGTATTTTATGACTATATGTTCATAAACTTAAAATGGATACTTCCCTAGATAAATCTAAATTACCTGAATTGACTTAAGTGAAGAAAAAACTAGGATAGGGCCGGCCCGGTGGCGCACTGCTACAGTGCGCCGCTTGGGAGTGTGGCGG
>NW_007777932.1:0-2738 GCF_000696425.1 Galeopterus variegatus
TCCCAGAAAATACACTGGCAGCATGTCTTTGGAATGATACCAAAAAACTCTGCTCTGACCAAGTCAGCTAAGTTGTAGTGCTTTCATAAATCTGGATTGAGTCAGTAGTCATGTCCCATGTCCTGGAAAACGTTATCATAAAATCATTTTGGGCCAGCCCGTGGCTCACTCGGGAGAGTGCGGTGCTGATAACACCAAGGCCCCGGGTTCGGATCCCATATAGGGGTGGCTGGTTGGCTCGCTGGCTGAGCGTGGTGCTGACAACACCAAGTCAAGGGTTAAGATCCCCTTACTGGTCATCTTTATAAAAAAAAATCATTTTAACTTAGAAGCAGACAGACCAGCACCAGGAGGGATAAAATAACACAGAATGCTTCTTGTTACCCTCACCCGAGATCCCTGCATATAGGATGTGATGAGGTAACAACCCCCAATCCACACATCATGTGCAAAATAGAAAAACTGATATAACCCCTGGGCGGGTGGGCCGTCCTCTTCTCCCCTTTGATTCTCCCGCTTTGTGTGAAAATAAAATGTTGAATTCTGCTGACGTCTTTCAAAGCATATTCCAAGGCAACTTGGCTGTGTCTTCTGATACTGCAATTCCTTATATATGCTCAAATAAACTCCTTGCTATAGGTATTTGACCTCAGTTTCTCTTTTAGGTAAACAAGGGGAAGGAGGCAAGCCTGTTTATACACTTCTATCCGCATTCCTTTTTTTCTAACCAAGCTTACTGGCTACTGGCTGTTCATTACATTGAAAAGAGGGCACTATTCCATGTACTGCAAACATGTGTCCTGGGATTTCTTAAAAGAGTTTAGGGCCTTGTAAAATTCAAAATGAATATATTTATGCTCTGAGAGATTTATAACAAAAATATGCTAGTCTACAATACATCAATCACTTTTGTTATAAAAGCTGTACTGGGTAGAATATTCCTCCACCTGGACCTTGGAATTCATGTCTATCTGCAACCTCAGGATGTGATTGTATTTGGAAATAGTGTCTTTGCAGGTATGATTAGTTAAGTTAAGATGAACTCACACTGGACTAGATGGGCCCTAATCCACTGACTGATGTCCTTTTAAGAAGAGTGTGTGATACAGAGGAGACATGCAGAGCAGAAGGCCATAGGAAGATAGAGACAGAGACTGCAGTGATGTGTCCACAAGCCAAGCACACTGAGCATTACCAAACAACCACCAGAAGGCTCCTCCCTGGCCCTTTCAGAGGGCATGGTCCTGCCAACATCTTGGTTCAGAATTCTAGCCTCCAGAACAGTGAGAGGATGAGTTCCTGTTCATGTAAGCTGCACAGTTTGTGCACACTGTTACAGCAGCCTTAGGAGACTAACACAGAAGTCAGGTGATGAAGCTGCGCTGTGGAGGTGCTTGTGGACCAAGAGTCTGTGGGCAGAAGGGCCAGCACCATCCTCACTCTTCCCTCTCCCCGTCCAAAAAGTCCAGTGACAATGAAGCATCCTAGATGTGGACTGGTGACACCTGAGCCACCCTGAAGAACGAGCTTCTCAGCCAGTTTACATTCCAAAGTCAAAGCCATGCTGTATGATTCTGATCTCCACCCTCAAGTGGGTAGCAAAGTGTACTCGGGGTTAATATGGTGCCTCCAGGGCCCCTGAAAGCAAGAGGGCTCATGCCCATAACCAACTGCTGCTTCTGCTTCTGTCACTATAGGACACCCTCCCTCTAACAAATGTGAGACACTCCTTAGATGAGAGGGCAAAAGAGATGAAGGGGGCCTGTGTTTTCCTGCACTCTGACTGTTTATGATATGAGCACAGCAAGAAACTAGCCTGGAGATGACATTTGCAGATGATCGATCATTTATTGCCAGCCTATCTGTCAGAAAGCAACAATCTTTTACCATAAAGGTGACATCATGGGGAGTCAGCAGAGGCCACGTGCAGAGCAGGGCTGGAGGGGCCAGGGCTTGGAAATGGGGAGGGGGTGGTTCCAGCTGCCTGCAGGTTGCCAACCACACCTCATGGCTCTGGTAAGCCCTGACGTGAAGCAAAACCAAGAATCCAAAAGCTGTCAGGCCACAGCAAGGAGCAGAGGTGACACTGAGTTGGCTTTGTGAGACTGCAAGCTGTCTCGGTAAGGACGAGTGCAAATGGAGGGGCCAGGAGGCTCAGGCTGGGGCAGCTTGAAGGTGAGCGGGTGAGTGGGGTTCAGACCAATCAGTTCCAGAGGGTCCACTGCAGTCCTGTGATTCTACAGCACCCGGAATGCAATCTCAGTTCCAGATGGTCCACTGCAGCCCTGTGATTCTACAGCACCCAGAATGCAATCTCAGTTCCAGAGGGTCCACTGCAGCCCTGTGATTCTACAGCACACGGGATGTAATCTCTGAGTGTCCTTGAGGTTTCTCTTCTGCCCTCAGCTCTGATTGTTCTCACGTTTCCTGGTATAGGCAAAGGCCAGCAGGCACGTGCTGTGGTTTAGCAGAGCTCTTCAGGATCTGACATCCACACAGGCCATCCCCTGCTGCAGAGATCTTACTTCTCTGTTGCATAGGTCTCACTGTCAGATGTCTGGGCTGTGGAGTGACACGAAGCAGAGACCCCCAAAACTTCAAAATGAACATTGAAATAAGTAGAGAACCAAGAGTGTGTATCATGTAAGCAAGAGCTGCTGGGCGGATTCCATGAGATGCAAGAGAATTTCTGGTGACTGTAGTTCTTTAGGTCGTAGCAACCAAACCAAATCAATATG
>NW_007777932.1:2933-3338 GCF_000696425.1 Galeopterus variegatus
AGGCAGGAGAATGCCCCCTCCCCAAGCCCATAGTGTGTGCCGAGCTTTCTTTTTGATGCTGGCAGGGGAGGGTGGGAACTGGGGCAGTGACTGAGTACCGTATATCAAACCCTTTGGTGGGCACAAGATTGAGTGCTTGATTTTAGGTTTTATTTTTTTATAAATGTCCAAATGTTTCTCCCTGCCCTCCCAGACTTGTGTGGCCAGTTGGAAGTGTCTGGTTTGTGTTCATCTCCCTCATTTCTGGAGCAGGGACTGAGACCCTGCCACATCTATGCTCTGCATCCACGCCTCTCTTGGACATTAAAGGTTGATTGATGCAAAAAAAAAAAATCATTTGACAGTATTTAACAGATGAGGAGGGTGAATGTTTTAAAATATGTAATGCATTAACCTGATTGCATA
>NW_007777933.1:0-961 GCF_000696425.1 Galeopterus variegatus
TTTTAACATTTCCTGTGTGTCCTTTCCCAAGGGCATGCCCCTCCCTCCATCTCTTAAATACCATTACCTTGAATTTTTGCTATTATTCTCGTTTTTCTTTATAATTTTACCATATATGCATATATCCCTAAATAATATGGTTTTTGTTTTGCATGTTTTTGAACTTTATATACATGGAAACTTATATTCTTCTATGACTTGCTTTGTCACTCACCTTTAGATAAAAAAAAAATCCATGTTGTGTGTAGTTCATTCATTTTCACTGCAGTGTAGTGTTCTGTTGTATGATTATATTACAATTTATTTTTCCATTTTGCTGTTGATAGACACTTGGGTCATATCTGGATTTTTTTTGCTATTACTGACAATGCTACTGTGTACTTTCTTATACTTGGCTCCTGGTGCATGTGTGCAAGAATTTCTGTAGGGTATATATCGAGGAGAAGAATTACTGGGTTAATTTTTACTAGATATTGCCTAATTATTTTCTAAAGTTTTGTATCAATTTATACTAATATAAGTACTGGATGAAAGTTCCTGTTCTACCACATCTTTGCTAGAACTTGGTACTATCTGACTTTAAAAATTTTTGCTAGTCTGGTACTTAAGTAATGGCATTTCATTATGGTTTTAATCTATATTTCACTATTTACTAATCAGCTACTTTTCAATAATTATAGGATTTCATGTTTCCTTTTCTGTGAAATGCCTATTCATATTTTGGGCCCATTTTTCTACTGGGTTAATTGTCTTTTTCTTATTGATTTGTAAGAGTTCCTTATACGAGGGGTCTTCAAAATGTTCATGGAAAGATTTTTATTGTCTTTTAATTCTATTTTTCTGTGACCTTTTGGAACTACCCTCATATATTGGGAATACTAATACTTGGTCAGTTATGTGTTACAATTATCTTTTCCCAGTTTTCAGCTTTTCTTTTTACCATTGTTATGGTTACTTAATG
>NW_007777933.1:2104-3338 GCF_000696425.1 Galeopterus variegatus
ATTCCACATGGTTCCTGGAGAGCTTTTTAAAACACAGATTGCTGGGTCTGGGATGGAGCCTGAGAACATGCATTTCTAATAAGTGCCCAGGTGATGCTGCTGATCCAGGAACTGTACTTTAATAAATTCTGCCTCAGCCCTGTTCCATCTCATCATCCTCTTTAGCCAATCCTCTCTCCCTGGTTCCTTAGAGATTACATTCTTGTGCCTAAAACATAGCCCACCTCTCCTGCTCACCAATACATCCTTCTTGACAAGGAAGTTCTTGACCTAGCAATCTTTTCCATGCCTTGGGTCACCTTAATTGGCTCTTTAACCAGTCCTTCCTAGTCCCAGGTGCAGATAGCACCTAGGGCATGCTTGCAATATTAATAAATGCTGCTTTTGTGTTCAAAGTTAACACATAGCTTTTAAACTGTCCCAGTATTATTGATTAGCTGACTTTGTAGTCTCCTTTAGGAATATACTGTGTGGTGAGGTTATTTTGATACAATGTAAAATCATAACTCCAACTCATTGTCTTGTCATATTCCAGTACCAAGTCTTCTGCCCAAACACCCTACCCGGCTTTTTCCCTTCAAAATTTCACTTAAAATTTACACCCTTTCTTGTCATCAGTTAGTCCCCTACATCTCCAGCTCTATTTGTGATATCCATGTATTTTTCTGGGCCATGCATAACAACCCGAAACATCTTAACAGTAAAGCCTCTCAGATGAGTAACAGGAATACACTGTAAAAATTAAATTAAAATATTTAAACCTTCCTTCTATTTTATTTAGAGCCAGGTTTCCCAAGCTGACACTGTTGAGTCTTTGGGCAGAATAATTATTTTTTATGTGGGGCTGCCCTGTGCATTGGGGATGTTTAGCAGCATCAGTGGCCTCTACTCACCATGCTAGTAGCACTTCATCCCTACCCAGTGTGGCAACCCAAAATGTCGCCAGACATTGCCAAATGTCCACTGAGGGCAAGATCTCCTCTGGCTGAGAATCATTGATTTAGAGACATCTTGTGCTTAACTTGAGTTTTCGTGGATTTTTTATGTGTGTGTGAAATATTGTCAGCTGGTTTGGCCTTTTTCAATTTTAACTCCCAAATCTTTTAAACCATTTCTTTCCTACCTATGTTTCTCTTGATTCCAGCTAAAGGAGGGGATTATTTTCATGATGGTTTTTTACTTGATTCTCAACCACATTTATCTAAGACAAAAGGCAGCTCCCACCAAACACACA
>NW_007777934.1:0-3338 GCF_000696425.1 Galeopterus variegatus
AAAATTCTGGGTGCTTGAGTAGGAAAAGATCCTGCCCGCCTACTTAAAAATCCAACATAGGGACAAGAAAAGTTCATTTCACATGTCAATCATAATCAGAAAGAATGACATGGTGGGCGTGCATAGAGTTTGGAACCAGACAACATGGACTTGAAGTCTAGCTCTGTCCCTCAGTTGCTCTGTGATGTTGGGCATAATTTTTCCAAACCTCAGTTTTCCCTTCATAAAATGGGGTTAACTCCTACCTTGTTAGAGAATTGTGAGGCTTAAATAAACCTGATCTGTAAAGGTGTTTTATAAACCTAACTTCAAAGGTGCTTTATAAACATAACACATACATATACCAGCCACAGTCGTTTATCTGGCCACGAAATGATCCAGGTGTGTCTAAGGTCCAAGTGTTTGGAATTTCCTAGACATGGACCCTGCCTTATTAGGGAGTTTCACTCCCAAAGGATCCAGCCTAATTCGTACAAGGAGCAGGCATCCATATCTCAGGTCAGGGCCTAACAGACAGGCGGGCCGTGCAGTCGTCTCACAGGTCTGGAATGAGAGCACATCAAGGATGAGAATAAGGGCAGAGTGGCGAGTCATGGCTCAAAGGCCGGCTGAGAAATGAGCTCCTTGGCGGTAAAGCTTGTGAAAATTGCTGCAGGCAAGGAAGAAAGGAAGACCATTTTTGTGGCTTGCTGTGTAGATTAGGACACTGCCTCACATACAGGAGGAGGGTGGCATGAGTTCATGAATTTTCCACTTCAGCTAATTGTTCCAAGTAAATGTGAGAAATGGAGCAGGATTTGAAGACAGGAGTGGGTCAGGGGCTTCAGTCATTCAAATGTCTATTTCTGGGACTATTCTCTGAAGCCACCACTGTAGCAGTCCCCTCCACCATGGTGCTCAGATGGGCACCTGCTGGCACCAGGGAAGCTTCAAGATGACTGGCCAAGGGAGAAAGGCCTTTGTCTGTAGGCCGCTGATTTGTCTGGTTGTGGCAAAGTTGCACCAACTCCGTGGGCACATGGAGCCCTTGTTCATTTTCCTGCATCTGATGCTTTTAAATAAAAAATTATAGCCTGAGGACTACAAGGCAGCTTTTCATTTATTTATTTATTTTTCTAATTCTTTTGTGTAACTCCTTTTCCTTTTATTTCCTTCCCTGGTTCTGCATTAAATTGAGGTAGGGGTTCTATCAGCGGTTACATAAATTCCAGTGCAGGTTTAAGTCAACACATTTTTTAAAAGTCCAGTCAGTTGAAACTATTTTTTTTTTTCCTAGAGCAGGGTTCCAGAGTCATTTTCTGAGGAGCACACCTTTGGAATCCTATGCTTTTCCCCCGGGTTTTGAATGGTGGGTTTCACCTGGTGTGGCAGAGAGTGGCAGGAGGAGAGAGAGAAGGGCAGGAAGTCCCGAGGGAAGCAGGGGTGGGTGCTGAAGCCTGCTGCGTTCCCCACTCCGGGAGCCCCAGAAAACCCTAGAGAAGAGGCTGTGGAGAGGCAGAGAGGGGGAGAAAGGAACACTATGGAGCACACGCCATGAGCCAGGCTCTGATTTCTCGCTGTTTTCTCATTCCATCTTTATGATGAGGCCCAGATGTAGATAGAACTACCTCTACTTCCCATGGGGGAGACTGAGGTTGGCAGTAGCTAGCAAAGATCAAATAGCTGATCGATAATGGAGCTAAAATTCGAGTCCAGATCTAACTCCAAAATAGGTTCTTTCCTCTATACTACTCCAAAAGTTAGTTGCTTGAAACAACAATCATTTCATTTATCTCATTATTTCATGGGTCAGGAATTTGGGATGGGTGTGGCTGGGTGATTCTTCTGTTCCACGTGGCATCCCCAGAGGTAACTTGATCTGTTCAGCTGGTGGACAGGCTGTTCTAGAGAGTCCAAGACAGCTTCACTCACATCCCTGGCACTTTGGCAAGGATGACTGGAAGGCTGGTCTCAGCTGTGACTGTTGAGCAGATTGCCCACATGGCGCTTGTCACCTCTTAGCATGTCAGAGTAACTGGACTTCTTATATGGCTTCTTCTGTGAACTCTCATAGAGACTGTTCACAGAAACCTAGCAGAAGCCATAGGTTTTCTAAGACTGAGCCTCAGAAGTTCTAGAACACCACTTCGATCATGTTGTATTGGTCAAGCATGAGACTCCACCTCTCAATGGGAGGAGTGGCAAAGACTTTGCAGCCATATTTAACCTAGTACAAATATCACTGTTTAAAAACATACCACGGGTTATATAAATTCCAGTGCAAAAAATAGCAGAAGAAAAATGCAGCCTAGGCACCGAGCTGCTTATCTTGGAAGACAAGGATTGGACATTCTAGTCAGATCCATGCTGGGCTCTCTTCGCCTTTCCATCTTTCAGACTAAAGAAAATCAAGTGTCTGATGGTAACTGGAGGGAGGGAAAGGTGTCCTCCTCTCTTCCTCAGCTAGGCACACTCATACCCCCCTCTCCCACAACACACACAATTGAAAACTGCTCAACTCTTTCTCTGCTTTGACTCAAGTGACATGAGCTAAAAGGTGCAGAGTCCCAGGATAATTGGGACTCGCCACCTGAAGCACCCTAGGTGCAGGCTCTGCTGTGTCTCAGGATTTACACCTGACATGCAGGGGTGGGAGATGTACCCCAGCCCCTCTTCCCCCCCATTCACTTTCCCTTCCCAAATTTACAGTCCCTGTAAACCCATGCCCTCTGCCTGACCCCCTGGCTGAGGTCCTCCTGGTGGGATGTGGTCTTCAGCATGGGCTCTGCTGCTGGATAAGAGGGGACAGGAAATTGTGCATGCTTGGATTAGAGAGTGGGGAAAGCAGCCCTCACGGTGGACTAGCCTCTAGATTGGAATGCATCAAATACATAAATCACACTTCTCTGCACTGTGATAGTTTGTCTTCTGCTAATGTATCTCCTAAACTTTATTATGCAAAAAAGAGCATTTGCTCCTTCCCAGCTTTGAGTTTTAACATCAAATTTGCCCTCCTATTATCTTAGCCTTGGGAGGTGCCAGGCTCAGTAATGACGTGTGGGAAAAACCCTTCCAAACCATCCTATTATTCAGGTAAGGCTCTAAAGGTTTCTCATGTCTCTTCATGGGTCGCATATACAAAAAATGGCAGAGTTGGCATTATAAGTGGAAGGGAAGGTTTGGCCTTCTGACATTAAAGTTCATCAGTTGGTCATCTCGTGGTCACAGTCTCAAGGTTGGTAGTCAGAGCTGGTTACAGCTAATTTTATCTCTTCCAAATGGGTCTTCCTGCTTCCTGAAAAAAACATCTTTAAGACTCTGAGATTAAGTTTAGGAGGTTAACACTTTGGGAGTTGGTT
>NW_007777935.1:0-3337 GCF_000696425.1 Galeopterus variegatus
GGTTTCTTGAAATGCTCCTTTATCAAGAATTTTTTGTTGTTGGATTTGACCAAATGCTTAGTTAATGTCAAAGAGTATTACCAGATTCCAAAGCAGGAGTTGTATTCTTCTATCATCATTTATAATAGCCAAGGTTGCGTGTTTACAAAGTGCTTTCAGTCAAGTGATCTCATCCTGCCTCAAACAATTACATGAGAAAAGCATGATTACAGGTACATTGCATGGATGAGGAATGCTCGGATAGGAAGTATAGAACCCAGGACTGGAATCTCCATCTACTAATATCAAAGTGCATGTCCTTTCTCTTTTACTATTAGGTTCTGTTTCCTTATGAATCACCCAGCCTGGCACATAGAAGATGCTCATTAAACACGTTTAATAAACAAATAAGGAAATAAAAGGATAGCCACAAAGAAGGACAAGCTTGTAACTTCACCTACTTGGCTGAAGGATTTCAATACCACAATTAAAAGCTGAAGAATATATTGAGAAGAATACCTTCAGCTCTCTGATTCTCAGTTTTCCCTGCTGGAGAAGAAACAGAGAAAGCAAGGATAAGTGGAATTCCCAGGGAATGCAGAATCACACAGAGAATGATCCTCGGTAGCAGCTGTTCTGCTGTTGACCAGACATAGACCTTGAAAGCCAAGCTCAAGTTTCCTATTATATGCATTAAAGCCTAATGACTCTGCAACTTTAAAAGACTCTACTGAAAATGTTCCACAAGCCTGTGACTTAGTTTGTCACAAACGCTGTATCCCCAGCTACTATCTAAGCCTGTTGTCAGGGCAATCACTATATATGACTTTCCCCTCGACAAAAATTTCCCAGGATGGCCTTCCTATGAACCACAAATAGAATTCCGTCTCTTTACTTGACATCCAATGTGATGTAGTTTGGTCCCGAAATTAACTGATAAGTTGTATCTCCCACTATTCCTTTTTATAGAAATGGCACCAGGTAGAATGCATTTTTTTAAGGTAAAATTCACATAGCAAAAGTCACCATTTTAATCGTTTTCAAGTGTACAATTCAGAGCTTTTTAGTGTATTCACACAACTGTCCAACCATCGTGACTACTGAATTCCAGAATATTTTCATCGTGATAAAAGTGGCTCACTTTGCCTAAACTATTTGCACAATGTGGTTTATGTGGTTTATGCAGATCCTCTACTTTTTTTTTTTTTCTTTCTCAAAGTCTAGAACTTTGGTACGTGATAGGCACATGTCAATATGCCTGGTGTGACCAGCCACTGACACAAACACGGACATTGAGTCTCTGATGAGGTTTGCAGGTGGATAATATTTCATCCATGTTAAACCAGTTGCTGTTGGGGGACTGAGCACATCCATGTGGCTCCAGTGAGACAGGACCCTTGGAAGTGTGCACCTGATTTCCTCTGGACTTCACCCCAGAGCCTTTCTCTTGGACAGTTTTCCTTTTTGTCCTTTCACTGTACTAAATCATCACAGTGATACATCTAACTGCTGAGTCCTGTGATGCCCCCTGGCAAATCGTTTAACCTAGGGGGCCTTGAAGACCCCAGACACACATACTAAAATATTTTCAGATGGAATAACATAGTGCATGGATTTTTTTTTCAAAATTATTGGCGGGGGGATATAGATAAAACAAGGATTGACCATGAGTTGTTACTTGTTGAAGCTAAGGATGAGGTTACATGGGGATTTGTTTTACCATTCTCTAATTTTAAACATCATTGAATTTTTTATTAAAAAAGGTGATGAAAGGGTGTGGTGTTCTAAAGGACCAATGGAACACTTGAAAAATATTTGAAGCTAGTAAGATGCAATAAAGAATGAAGAGATGCTTGAGCAATGGTCAATTATGCCACTGCATTTCAGTGCTTAGCTGCTGGCTTCACTGCAGTGGGGTGCCATGTGGGAAGACTGCATATGTTCACACGTGGATCCAAGACTCATCTTGCAGCAGTCGAATTAAACTAGGTGTTGACATATAGGTGGGAGCCAGTGCTTTTGGGAATGGGCTGCTGCAGAGCTCATGGCCTGAGATCAGGAAAGCCATAGGAGCAGAGGTGCCAGAGGACTTGGGGACCCAACCCCCGCACCAGTGTGCAAAGGACATCGAACATGGAGTCAAGGTACTTGATTTATCAGATTTGAAAATTAATGCCTGCCCTGCTGTGTTGCAGCCTTGCTTAGGATGTGTTATCCCTTTCTTTTGGCCTATTTCTCCCTTTTCAAGTGGGAATATATACCCTATGTCTGTCCCACCATTGTATCTTGGCAGTGGATAACTTGTGTAATTTCACAGATGAAAATTTAGACTTTTGACCTTTGAGATGAAACAAGTTAAGACTTTGGCTAGGGAATAAATGTATTTACCTGTGAGAAGAACATGAATTTTGGGGGCCAGGGACAGAATGATATGGATTGAATTCTGTCCCCCAAGTTTTGTGTATTAGAAGCTTATTCCCTACTGATAGTGTTAAGAGGTGGGAAATCCTACTGTGGTATTCGAGAGGTGGGGCCTTGAAGAGGTGATTGGATTGTGGAGACCATGCACAAGTAAATGGATTAATCCACTGATGGTTTCATGGTGGTCATGGGCATGGTTCTGATGGCTTTAAAAGGAAAAGGAATAAGGAGTTAGCTCTCTCTCTGCTTCCACCATCTGCCATGTGGAACCTTATTTTGCTGTGAGGAGTCACTACCCACCAACAAGGCTCTCACCAAATGGGTTCCCTAGACTTTAGATCTCCCAGCCTCTAAACTGTAAATAACAAATACCTTTTCTTTACAAATTGCCCAGTTTCAGGTATTTCTGTTACAAGCAACAGAGATGGACTAACACAGAAAATTGATACCAAGGAGTGGGGTGTTGCTATATAGATACCTAAAAATGTGGAAGAAGCTTTGGAACTGGGTAAAGGACAAGGGCTGGAAGAATTTGGAGTAACAAGCTAGGAAAAGCCTAGATGCTGATGAGAAAAATTTGGAATGTCTTAGAGACTAAACGGTGATGATCAGAATGCTCACAGAAATATCAATGGTAGAGACTGTTCTAAGGAGGTCTCAGATAGAAATAAGAAGTTTATTGGAAACTGGGGCAAAGATGACCCTTGCTATAAACTGGCTAGGAACTTGGCCGCATTCTCTTCATGCCCAAAAGTTTTATGGAATGTGGAACTTCAAGGTACTAACCCAGTGTATTTGGCAGAGGAAATTTCTAAGCAGCAAAACATCGTGAAGTCACATGGCTACTTGTAACAGCCCATGCTGAGTTATGGAAGAAAAGGCATGACATAAAGCCAGAATTTAAAAGGGAGGCAGAGTGTAAAGATTTGGGAAATTT
>NW_007777936.1:0-759 GCF_000696425.1 Galeopterus variegatus
GAATATCAATACCTGTGTATAATATGTGATGACACACTTCTTTTGTTAAATTTTTTCCTAAGTATTTTAATCATTTTGTTGCTATTATAAATGGAATTTTCTTAATTTCATTTCCATTTCATTGTCTTTTAAATCAGAAAGGAGAAAAGAAGACTTAACAAACAAAAGATATACACACACACACACACACACACACACACACACACACACACACTACCTTTTATATTTTAACTCTCTTTCATATTTACTTATGTGGTTTCCTTACCAATGTTCTTTCTTTCTTCACATAGATTTGAGTTACTGGCTAGTGTCCTTTCATTTCAGCCTGAAGGACTCCCATTAGTATTTGCTTTAGGGAAAATGTAATAACAAATTCTCTCAGTTTTTGTCTACCCGTATCAATATATTCATTTTCCCTTCGTTTTTGAAGTGCAGTTTTGTTGGGTAGAGAAATTTTTATTTGACAGTCTTTTTCTCTCATCACTTTGAATGTGTCGTTCCACTTCCTTCTGGCTTCTATGGTTTCTGGAGAAAGATTAGCTGTTAATTTTTTTGAGGATCCTTTGTACATGATCAATCATTTCTCTCTTGCTGTTTTCAATATTCTCTCACTGTCTTTGGCTTTTGACAGTTTGATTATGATGTATGTAGGTGTGAATCTCTGAGTTTATCCTTCTTAGCTTTGATTTTATCTTACATCAAGCTTGTGGATGTGTAGATTAATTTTTCCTGTTTTAATGTGTAGATTAATTTTTCTTA
>NW_007777936.1:1376-3337 GCF_000696425.1 Galeopterus variegatus
TCAAGCTTGTGGATGTGTAGATTAATTTTTCCTGTTTTAATGTGTAGATTAATTTTTCTTACAAAATTTGGAAAGTTTTTGGCCATTATTTCTTCAAATATTATTTCTGCACAACATCCACACCCCCTTTCTGAGACTCCTATTATGTGTATCTCTGAGACTGTTCCTTTTTCCTTATTTTTTTCCTTTCTGCTCCTCAGACTGGATAAGCTCAACTGATATATATTCAAGTTTGCTGATTCTTTTTTCTCCCTGCTCAAAAATGCTGTTGAGCTCCTCTAGTGAATTTTCCATTTCAGTTATTATACTTTTCAACTGCAGAATTTCTATTTGGTTCTTTGTTTTATAATTTCTCTCTCTTTACTAATATTCTCTATTTGGTGAGACATCATCCTCATAATTTTCTTTATTTCTTTGGACATGGTTTCCTTTAGTTCTTTGAACACATTTTCAATAGCTCACTTAACTCTTTATGCAATAAGTCCAACATTTGGGCTTCCTCAGGAGCAATTTCTACTGACTGCTTTATTTCCTAGGTATGGAACATAGGTTTTTGTTTCTTTGCATGTCTCATAACTTTTTGTTGAAAACTAAGCATTTTAGTAATATAAGGTGGCAATTCTGGAAGTGAGATTATCCTCCCACTCCAGTGTTTGTTGTTGTTTAGTGATTTTTTCCAGAACTAAATCTGTAAGGTCTATATTTTTTGTCATATATAAGCACTGAAGTCTTTGCTTTGTTAGCTTAGTGTTTAACTCATGATCAGACAGAGATTTCCTTAAATGCCTGGAACCAATAAGTCTCCCAGTCTTTACAGAGGGACTGTGTGTGTGTGTGTTGGGGCATGACTTTAACACTGAGCCAGGCAGTTAACAGCTCTGACTTAGTCTTCACTTCCTGCATGCACAGAGCCTCAAAGTTAAGAGATGAGAGCTGAAGATCTTCTCAGATCCTCTCTGAGTATGCTCCCAGTCCTTGGCATGTATGTGGTCTGTTAGATTCTCAGGAATATGTCAGAGCTTTTCAAAGCCTTCTATAGACATCTCATTCCCCAGGTTTTAAGCAATTGTTAAATGATTGCTGACATTTGTTTTTGACAAATACCTCAGAGGAAAAGGCTATTTGCCCTTGGTGAACTCTGAGTCAGATCAAATAACAACAAGCCTTGTAAGTGGGGTCTTCCAGGGAACCACCAGATAGGCCAAATATTGACATTTCTATGGAAATGGGGTTTTGCAGAAGCTCCAGCCCTATTCTGTTCTCTCCAGTGGCTAAGAGAATACTGTTTTTACCCTGAATGTAGACTGTTGGGTTTTGAGGCTACTACAGAGCTGGGGAAGATGGGAACAGGGCAAATTAAAATGCCACGAAACTTGCTGTTCTTACTGAATGCAGCCATTTATCTTGAACAACCCTTTTCTGGATTATTGCAAGCCTTTGGTTAATTTCCAGTATTCTGAAAAAGTTAAATCTGACCATTTTTGCTAGTGTTTTCATTGTTTTTATGGAGGAGAGGATTTTTGGAGTTTTTTTCTCTGCCATTCCCACTGACATCCTATTCTTTTATTTTTAATCTTTATGTGAAATGTTTATTAAGGTATCCTACTTATAAATGGCTTTCTAGAAATTCTAACTGGAGAATTTTTTTCTTTTATTAGGAAAAGTAAACTTTTGTGTTCACAGACATGTTCAATCTTAGCCCTATTACTTCATTTTACATTTTCTGTTCATTATGCTTTTTTCTCTTTTTCTTAAATTATTTTTAGACTTCTCTTTATTTCACTCTTCCCTCTAATAGTTTGAAGTTCTACTTCCTATTTCTGTTTTGCTAAAAGTTACTGTAAATGTACATACTAAGATATCTAAACTTACATTTTTCTACCAAAACAAAAACTAAATAGTATAATAAGTACATAAAATAAGATTTCAAGACAATGTTAAAAATAGGCAAGAAAAAAAAA
>NW_007777937.1:0-3337 GCF_000696425.1 Galeopterus variegatus
ACAGCAGAGAATATTTTGTTATAAAGCACCTCTTTTTGATGTTCAAATAGTAAAATAGCTTATGTAATATTTCCAGGGAAACTTGATCATAATCTATGTATTTTATGTTTTTCTTTTGTTTTGTTTTATCTTTTTTTAATCAGCAACCCTAAACTAGGGTCATCATTCTAAAAGTGTTCCATGATTTAGAGTCTACACCTAGCAAGGTTTACTTGTTTATTTACCAAGAGGTCCTTTATCAATAGATTTATATAGAGAATAGACCAAGTCATCTGTCTGCTTTCTTTATTGGGATAATCCACTTCCCTTAATCCCCCAGCAACAAGAGAGAAATGCTTTGCAGGTCAGCAACTTATAACTCCTTCCTTCACTAAATTATGACACATTACTTTTTTTATATATTCTGATTTTAATTTGCTAATTTTTGAAGAGTATTGTGTTATATATATATATATTTTTTATTTGGTGGGTTGACCAGTAATATCTCATACTGTCTTCATCAAAATTTGTCATTAAAGTATAGCTATCTTATAAAATCATTTAAAACACTTTTTTCTGGAAGTCTGAGATTTTTAGGTATGTTTTACTTGTTTTTTTTGTTTTTGTTTTTGTTTTCCCTTGTATGTATGAGGATTTCACTGGTATAGTAATCTATGCTTGGAAATATCTGTGTAGGAGGTATTTAACTACATAATTAATTTTTTTCTAATTCTTCATATCTAATTTTTAAGTTTTTTCTCTGACTTTTAAAATTCCATCTAAATTGTTAAAATTATTGCCATAAAGTTATTCATAATATTCTGTTGTATTTTAATGTTTACAGGAGCTGTAATGATACCAAGTTTTTCATTGCTGGTACTGAAAATATATGCCTTCTTTCTTTGTTATTAATTTTTGATTAGTCTCACTGAGTCTATTAATTTTTAAGACTTTTCAGGAAAAATATTTTTTCTTATTATTTTTAATTATTTTTTTCCATTATTTGTTAGTTTCCCTTTCACTGATTTCTGATCACATCTGAATTTTGTATTTCTTCTATAGTTCTTGGTTTTATTTTCCTGTTTTCTTTTCTTTTTTTTTTTCTTTAATGTTTAAAATTGTTGAACTCATTTTTTTTAAGTACATATTCTTTTTTAATATAAGTATTTAAGGTTCTATCTGTTTCTCTAATCACAATTTTAGAAGCATCTCATAAACTCTGATGTGCCACATTTTTCTTAACATTTAAATCGACATGGTTTCTTTTGTGGTTTCTTCTTGACATTTTACATCAAAAAGTATATTATTTAAGTGTCAGACATTCATGAATTTTTGAGTTGTTTTGTCACTAATTTGTATTGACTCATATGTTTTAAAACTTCCCTCAGTGCTTGTGAATTTATAAATTTATTCTCAACAGTTTTCTCAATAATTTATTTATAAATTTTGAATCTATATTATTAGGTATATGAAAATTTTTAAAATTTTATAGTTTTGTGGAGTAATTCTTTTATTATTATAAATGTTCTTCATGATGCCTACAGAGCTTCCTGACTTAAAGTCTACAATTTAAAAATAATGTATAGATCCAACAAATATTTTGTTCTTTCTTTTCAGGTACTTTTTCATATCCAATCTCTTATTTAGGGTATTTCTCCTATAAAAAGCACACTTTTTTCCATCCATCACAACAGTTATAATTTCATTTATTCTGTTAATAGCTATAATTATTACTAATATAATGAAATTTTAATCTTTCTCTTAATATTTACTCTATGGCTCTTCTTTTCCTGTCATTTTTTGCCTTGCATATGTGTGTGCTTGTATGTCTGTTTTAATAACATAGGTATTCTTATCACTTTTTTATCTTTAAATTTTTAGACTTCTTGTACTATATTTTGGGGATTATTTTAGAGATTACAATATTCACCTTACATTTATTATATAGTAGAAAATTAAATAGTGCATTAACCACCTTGTTGAAAATGCTAGAAATTTAACACACTTTAACTATAGGGAGTTTACTTTTCTCCTGCCTTACATATTTTTATTTTACATTTATTTTAAAATTTGCAGGACATTGTTATCTTTTTTTATTCAGTCCTTATTAATTTATACTTAGCTGCATGAAGAGTCTTCAAAAAGTTCATGAAAAGATTCATATTATCTTTTAATTCCATTTGCTATGAATTTTTTGAAATACCCCAATATATGTACCTTTCTTTTTATTTATAATTTTGTGCTGCATTTCTTTTCTTATTCTCTGCCCTAGAACTTGCTTTTGTAGTTATTTTAACATTGGTTATGTCAACAACTAATTTTTGCCATAGTTTTTTGTTGTTGTTGTTTGTTTTTTTAACTTCAGCAGAAAACTTTTTTTTTTAAGCATTGAATGATATTTTCACTGGAATTAGAATTCTGACTTAGCCAGTACATTCCTTAAGCATTTTAAATATGTGATACTACTACTTTTAGGCTTTTTTCTTTTGAGAAGCAAGTTGTCACTCCCTTTGAACATAACCTTATTCTGACATATTTTAAAACGTATTCTTTTGCAACGCTCTTAAACATTTCTTTTTTTACTATGATCTTAGGTTCCATCTTCCTATCTATATTTTTATTTATGTTGTTGATGGCTTGCAAGCATTCTTGAATATACGGCTTAATTTGGAATATTACTAATTATGATCTTATCAAATACTTCTGCTCATTTAATTTCTACTTTTTCTTTGAGCATCTTATTACACATACATTAAAAGATTTCACCATCTTACTGAAGTACTATACAATATTTTCTTCATTTTCATCTATATGGTTCTGATTAGGTATTTTCTATGAATCTATCTGCTACTTCACTAATCCTCTCTTCTGTTGTGTATATATTTTTTCTTTTTACCAATCTTTTACATATTCTCAATTTCAACTCTTTCACTTTTAAAATTTTTAATTTAATTTTAATTTCTACCCAATTCATTTGGTGTATTTTTTTTAGTAAAATCCTCAAGCTTAAATATTTTCTTGAATATATTAATTACATTTATTTAAAAATTTTGAAAGACTATCAATAAGTCTGCTTATAGTGTCAATTTATTTACTTGATTCTGTTTCTTTATAACAATTATTTTTAAACAAACGTTAGATATTTGTTAAAAAATTGTAGAAATTCTAAGGCTGAAAGAGTGAAGATAGATAAACTTAATCCAATCAAGGTGTGCGCTCCTTTGAAGACAAAAGCCATTTTTAAAATGCTCTATTTATCTATGATTGATCTGTTTCTCATTGTGCAGTAGAAGTCAGAACCTAGTGCTCCCTCGCTTTCTTTCTGGTTCATAAATCAGAGACAAATCCTCTCTGATTT
>NW_007777938.1:0-797 GCF_000696425.1 Galeopterus variegatus
TTTTTAAAGTATATAATCAGTTAAAACCTCTACCATTTCACAGCATCATTTTTCCAAACTTCGAATGACAAATAAAATTAAGATCACTGAAAGTAAAACAACTTTGTTTATCCTAACAGAGCAAAATATCTATATTAAAAGAAAATTAGAATTTCTGAACAGAATGGATTACGACAGAGCCCAGTTTCTGAAACTCCCCAGAATTGCTCCCAAAACCAAACAGACTAACCAAATGAGGGAAAGGAAAAACCTTCAGACAATATCTTCATCAAAACTAGGTGTCAGGGAATCCCCAAGAGCCCACAGCATCAGGACTGGGCAAAATAAGCAGAATGTATGTGGAAACTGTAGAAGTAAAAGGAGACCAGAAGGTACTTACCCTCAAAGGAACAGACCCTACCCTAAGTGGCAGCATCAAAGAGTGACTCATGAAACTTCACAGGCTTGCAGTTGGGAGTCAATGCCAAAACCAATGAATTCACTGAGATCAAGCACAACACTGTAACAGTTTAAACCAGATTTGCCCAGTAGAAATACAATGTGAATCACACATGTAATTTTAAATTGTCTAGTAACCACATTTTAAAAACCAAAAGGTTTCTACCTCAACAATAAAAATAATTTTTAAAAAAATTAATTCAATTTAATTAGCAAAAGGAAATTAAAAAATTAAATTTAATGATATAGTTTGCTTAACCTAATATAACCCCGAATATTATCATTCAACATGTAATCAATATAAAACAAGTATAAGGGCCAGCCCGGTGGCGCACTGGAGAGTGCGCCGCTTGGGAGCA
>NW_007777938.1:2722-3337 GCF_000696425.1 Galeopterus variegatus
CAAAAAGAAAAAAATTTTAAGGAGATGAAATAGATACTAGAGATATGGAAAACTAAAATGAAAGAAATATGGAAAAATTATTTTATAAAAAGAGTAAGCATTTTTTAATTTACATTTTTAGAAGGAACATAAAACAGAATAGACACAATAAGGGAAACAGAGACTAATAAGAATAAAATTATAGAAAAGCGAACAGAAATAAAGAGATAAAGAAAATTTGAGAGAAATACAAAATATAGGCATACGCAAAGGAGATCCAAGATGTATAACTGGAGCTTCTAAAAAGAAAACCAAAATAATGGAACAGATTAATTAAACTATAATTAAGTAAACCTTACTGAAATAAGAAAATACTTAAATATAGATATTGAAAGACCATATACTGTGTATATATGGTAATATAAAACTACTCAACTTTTAAGGTAAAAGTATTCTTTGGACATTTAGGAATTGGGCCAAGGAAAAGAAAATAACTCTGGATTCAGAATTCTCAATAGCAGTATTTTATAAGTAACCAAGGGAATAAATTTTATGATACTCGAGGATTAATAAAAGGATTATATCCAGCCAAATTGTCCTTCAAGTATAAAAGCCATAGCAAAACAGTAATAAACA
>NW_007777939.1:0-855 GCF_000696425.1 Galeopterus variegatus
GTGGACCATGTGCATGGTGGTTGTGACATCTAGTCGCTTTTGTAGCAGCCATGGTTACTGTGATGGCTGTGGTGGGCCACCCACATGGAGCTGGTGTTTTTGGCATGCTCTTTGGTGCTGGCAGTGTGCCTGGTTGTGGGGTGTGTCTGATCCCCAGCTCCATACCTCAGGTCCCCAGGCAGGCCCAAGGTGCTGGCATGGTATGCCTTGTTGTGGGAGAGGGGTCCACTCCCCGGCTCCATGCTTCAGGTCACCAGGTGGGCCCCGAGGTGCTGGCACAGTGTGCCTGGCTGTGGGAGGGGAGTCCAGTCCTGTTCTCCATGCCTCGGGTCCCCACACAGGCCCTGGGGTGCTGGCGGTGTGCCTGGTTGTAGGTGGGGGTGTGTCTGGACTCTGGCTCCATGCCTGGGTCACCGGGCAGGCTCCTAGGCACTGGCATGGTGTGCCTGGTTGTAGAAAGGAGTTCCAGTCCCCTTCTCCATGCCTCAGGTCCACAGGTGGACCCCGAGGCACTGGCACGGTGTGTAAAGGCCCCACCTTTCAATTACCATATTAGGATTTCCCACCCTCTTAACACTGTAACTGTTTGACATTTCCTTTTTATTTACTAGCCTTACGTAATCTGTATCATTTTTTTCTTGTAGTACCCTACCAGTCACAAATACTTGTTCACATTGTGGATCTCCAGTTTGCTCAATATTATTGGGAATGAAACCCATATAAGTATTCTTGAACTCCGTCTAACCACATCTTTGAAGGAGCTTTATTTTTCTCCAATGCTCTATTCCAACAAGCTCCCTTGCTCACCCATCAATAATGTCTAAGGCAGGTTCCATGGTTTTCCAGTTGCTTTCT
>NW_007777939.1:2604-3337 GCF_000696425.1 Galeopterus variegatus
ACTGCAAGGCTTTGGAAAACCAGGCCCTGTGAAGTACATTTGCTTTAAGAATCCTGTACATCCTGGCATCCACTAGACCTGCAGAAATTGTGTTCCAGCAGATAATGAAAGTACAGCTTGTTCAGTAGTGTCTTCTTTACTTGATCTGCCATGCTACGTGAGACCCAGCCAGTCTCCCAACTTCAGAATTCATTAAATAAAAAACAGGTATCAGCTTCTAGGTTAGGCCATGATCCCTAAATCCTTGGATCACCTAAGGATCTCAGAAGACCCTTCTCCACCCTACTGCTGCATCAGAATTGCCCTGTGAATCTCTTCAGCACGGTAGGAAGTCTGCTTCCAAGACTGTCCATCTCGACTTTCTTGCAGTACCTTCAATTTTTTCCAGTGGTTCTCGTGCGTATCCCCCATATGTCTTGAGAAGAGCATGTGTAGAACCCCCATTTCCTCCCCCAAGTAGGAAGGAGACAACCAAAGCTCTCACTTCTCCAGTAAATTCCCTTCTTTAATATGCTTTTCACCAACTCAGATCTTCTCTTTTGTGAAGGTTGTCATATAGAAATCTTCAGAGGAAGATGGTGCTTAGATGTAAGGCTGATTCGTTCTTTATGTCCTGCAGTGATATGTCTAGCAATATGTCTAGTAGAATTACTTCCCACCTATTTTTCTAAGCTATACTCATTATTCCCCAGTACTGTTCCATTTCAAATCCTGTTATATAACAAAATGGCTA
>NW_007777940.1:0-336 GCF_000696425.1 Galeopterus variegatus
TGTAGCCTGTTGTGTCACTTACCTGCTGGTGTCCTAATCTGTAAAGTGGGATGATAATGCCTAAGTTGAAGGCCCATTGGTAGAGTGAGGTGGGATAATCATGCGTAGTGTTGGCATGGGGTAAGTCAGCAGTGATTGTTCATTTATACAATATTGTAGTTCTCCCATTCCATCCTCCCCCAATTTACAGCACAGATATCCACCTGCCCATCTTTCAAAGCTCCCCAGACCGTTCCCGGCTCTCTGTTCTCTGCTTGACTGAGCAGGATTTTTTTGTTTTGCCCGCTTTCACCAAAAAGTTGTAAATTTCTCTAAGTCTGGATTAGAGGAAGTTCC
>NW_007777940.1:2222-3337 GCF_000696425.1 Galeopterus variegatus
CTGGAACAAGACAAGAGCCTCTTACTCTCTTTCATTTTTATCTTTCCCTAGTCTTCAGGCTACTCCTAGTCTCGGCTCTGTGGCTGCTTTTGTACCTACCTGCAATTATCAGCAGCTACCCAGAATTGTGGGGAAATAAGGGAAATCGTGAGTCCCTTGGGCTTGATCACTCCCTTCAGGATGTGCATGCTCAGATGGCAGCAGGAATGGGCTAATCCTTTCCTTGGGCTCCTGAGGGGATGAGCCACTGCACTTTCTACCTTCTAGACGTGGGTGCCAGCCTTGGGGTGATGTGTTGTGTGCCCACAGATTTAGTGCAGGGCAGCCCAAGAGACAGCTGCACTCACAGTGCAGCAAGATCTAAGATTTAAAATGATCTTTCTTCCCTTCATGTTTTAACATCTCTGAAATCAAAGTATTCCTCCTAATAAGTGTGTATATTTTAGGCAGTGAATTACCAGCTGTTCCCATCCCTATTACTGCCTCCATCATATGTTAAATTGATGCTGCTTCTTACCATCCATGGTGTCAAACAACTGAGAAATATTGGAATGCACATGCTTGTGGCTCGGAATGCACATGCTTCTGGCTTAGGGACTGTGCTAAGGATTTATATGCATGGTTGGGCTTATTCCTTCCAATTACCCTATGAGATGGGTTCTGTGATTACCCCCATTTAACCCCTAGAGAAACCGAGTTTCCAAGTGGGACTGTTATTAGAACAAAGTCGCTGATTTGTCAAGTGGACAAGCCAGGATTTAAAGCCAGACAGCTCTGATTCCAAAGCTGTGCTCTTACTTGATACATTCCACAATTTCCTATTAGTTCCGAGGGATAGATTTTGCAGTGAGGAAGCATTCTACTGTGGTTTTTATGATCAATAACCGCCATGAAAAGGAGGTGCCGCCCTACTTCACGTTGCCTTCCTCTCGCGTGGTGCCAGCCTCAGGCTGCCCAGCATGCAAGTTGTGATGTAACCACCAGATGGCGCTTTCGATCTTTCTCCTTAATGTGAGATCTTGCCCAGACTTCCTTTTCTCCATATTCTGTTAACCCGCAGAGCAATGTTTAGTAGAGCCGCCACTTGGTGGGGTTGATACTTTTCAGAAGAATTA
>NW_007777941.1:0-3337 GCF_000696425.1 Galeopterus variegatus
CGTCTCTGATCTTAGTTTACAATTCTGTAAGTAAACAATAAAAAAAATCAACAAAATTGCATATATAATTTAAAGGTTTTGATACATTTAAAAAAGAAAATTCAAAAACATTCGTATTCGAGAAAACCAGAGAAGAAGCATATCATGAAGAGGTGCTTAGGAAGGGCCCTTCCTGAAAGAGAATCATTTAAATTCAAACTGCAGGAAAAGAAGGAAGAGCTGGGGGTTAAAAGTGAGAGGAAAGTTTTCTAAAGATCAGGAAGGATATGAGAAGAGCCTACGAGTGGAGATGGTCTGGGTGTTTTCAGGAACCGAACAGAAGCTAGGCTTGTCCTAGCTTCAGGAACCGAACAGTCAGCTAGGTAGGAAAGGGTGAGAGTGAAAAGACTCTAGGATGAAGAGACAGGCAGGTGAGCCGTCACGGGAGCTGTGAGAGCGCACTCGCCACACACTTCATACCTGTTACCACATTCTTCACAAACACAGCTCATGCATGTCTCACAGCAATCCTTTTGAAGTAGGTGCTAGTATTCTGATTCTAGAGATGAACAAACTGAAGCCCCTCCAAAGTTACATATTTAGTAAGTAGCAAAGGCAGGATTCAAAACCAGGTCTTCCTGAATCAAATGATGTCTCTATTCCTGGTTTGTACACTGGGCTTGGGTACGGCGGCCTTATTTTATTTTTACCTGATAAATCTATCTTACTTGATAAAAGAGAGACCATTCATTCATTCATTCATTCATTCATTTATTACAAGAATATCTATGCCCTACGTTGTCTGAAGTGGGTTTCTCAAATATGTATCAGAGGAGAATTATAAAAATTGTATTATAATGTGATTGGAGATTGGATCAACGATTTTTTGTTTGTTTGTTTCTCAGTTGTTATTCCCTTTATCTTTTCCCTAACTATGAAAGTGCACTGGCTTTTTAAGTTCTTCCTACTAACTTTTTTTTGAGTGAAACTTGCCATATTCCAGTGACCTAAAAAGTTCAATTTCTCTCTATAGAGTATGAATTTTAAAGCAGCAATTAATTTCCTAGATAAATTGAGACAAATATGTAGCAAAATACTTCAAAGTCTTCATAAGAACATAAATTCATACTTGCAGTGTACTTTAAAGATAGAAAATTCCTTGTTAGATTTATTTTCATTGGTGAAATTAGGTAGAAATAAAATAGAAGATTTAGAAAGTATTCAACTATTTCAACTATTCAACTATTTCAGCATCAGGATCACAGATAAAGCAAGGGCCATCCTGTAAAATTAAAAAATTTAACCATGTACATTTAATATCTAATGGAAATTTTAAGTCAGTGGAAAGGTTAAATGGATTAAATGTAAAAAATTCCATCAACTATTTGGCTTTATTTTTATAAGATATAGAACAATTATTTGAAAGACAGCCTTGCCTATTTTTCCCCTATGTTGTGAAACTTTCCTTCTAGATGGTCTGTAAGACTTGAAATTATAATCAAGAACATAGCATCTCCTGACAGAAGTGCCTAAATTAGGAAGTGTGATAGCAAAAGGAGCACAAAATTTGGATGGAAAAGACTTCAGTTCAGGTGTCACCTCTTCTTCTAAATTTCTATGTGATCTTGGGCAAATCTCACTGTCTGTAGGTCATAATTTCCTCATCCATAAAATGAGTGTGTCGGTCTAGGTCCATGACTTTATTAGTCAGTGTTCCACCAAAGAAACAGAACCAGTAGGATATATTAAGCGATTTATTGCAAGTTATTAGCTTACATGATTGTGCAGTCTGACGAGGTAGGTCCGAAATCTGTAGGGCAGGCCGTTAAGAAGGGCAGGCTGGAATTGTCTGGTGTGAGCTGAAGCTGTAGTTCACGGGCAGAATCTCTTCTTCAGAGTGACCTCAGTTCTGTGCTTAAGGCCTTTCAACTGATTGAAACAGGCCCACCCAGAATATCTAGGATAATCTTTTTTTGACTGTGTCAACTGATTATAGACTTTAACCACATCTACAAAATATCTTCAGAGCAACACCCAGATTAGTGTGTGATTGAGTAACTAGGTACTATAACCTAGACAAGTTAACACATAAAATTTACCATCATAGTGATATCAAAACTTCTGGATTTCATGGTTTAATAAAACAAAATAAAATTTTAAAAAGAGTGGTACTCACATTGTTAGGTTGGGTTATTATCATTTTTGCATTACATTTATTTCTTATTTGATAAAAAAGCTGTTTATTTATGCATTAATTTAATGCATATGTGTTAAGTGTTTACAGTAAATAGTTGTTTAAATTGAATATATTTAGTGTTTTGAAAAATAAAGAATTTTTCTTATTTCTCTCATTTTACTCTCATTGTCATGGAATAGTCCTAGTTTGTGGAGTTTGGGAACCACTGAATAATATCATCTCTACTATCCCTTCCAACTCTAACATTCTCTGGATCTATGTAATCAATCAAATGACAATGGATTGCTACATATGTAAGGTTCCAAATCAATCTTTTGCTCCATCGCACAGATGAGTTAAGTTTCAACAAATTAACTAAGTACATTGAACTTGGAAGGCACGTCCAAGCATGAATTTGCATTTTAAAATTGATAAGTCAACTCAAACTAATGATCTTGACAGATGATAGTAAAAACTTTTCAAAAAATTTATTTAAACGACAAAACTTCCCTTTTAATCCAAAATTGTTTCTAAAAGAATACAATCATTTGATCACAGAGACAATCTTTTCCAAGTTGTAAATTATTCATGGTTTCATCCAGGTTTTTTTGTATTTTAATAAAAATTAATATCTAAAGTGGCAAAAAATTTAAAAATGCTGTCTTTTTATTTTGGACTAAGCATGTTAAGCATGTTAGAACAGAAGAACGGATGGGGCCTTGAGGATTGAGCTGACCAGGTTTGCCATACAGCAGCTTGTAGAATGGTAGTATCAGGCTGCCTGCATCAGAATTACCTAACCGAGCTTGTTAAAAATAGAGTTCAGAGTCTTATACCTGTTCTACTGAGAGAGAATCCCCCAGGATAGTGCACTGGGATACCTGTTTAAATAAATCCTGAGGGCAATTTTTATGCTCAGCCATATTTGGCAGCCATACATCAAGTCCATTTCCTGCCTAAATGATGTAACATATAGAAATTATCCTGCAAAGAGGAGACATGATTCCGTGTTTTAGAAACAATGCCTTCATCATATTTTTCAATAGCCCTTCTAATGTTTTACAGCTTATAGATTTTACTTATTTTTATGTTTCTTTAAATACAATTATTTCTTTATAGTTGTTTTATGACACACACATTATGTACAGAGAGAAAAACAGCTTATGCAAGTCCATTTATCTC
>NW_007777942.1:0-964 GCF_000696425.1 Galeopterus variegatus
ATTGTTTTTGTTATTCACAGACCCGTCTAGAATTCTTCCCCTCGGTGCTGTTTATCTCTGTCAAGACTCGGCCATGCATGGGATGATTCTTCTCTGACACAGTTCTTGTGGTTGTTAACACTAAATATTTCCCAGTTTACCTATAAGGAAACTGAGTCTCGCAGAGCAACGCTGGGGTCTCTGCTTTGTGTGGGGGGATGAGTGAAGGCTGGGAAGTCTGGGATTTTCTGAGCACTGGGACCTGTGTGCCTTTCTCTGTAAACATCAGAAACCTTGAGTGTTCCAGCAGGGCAGGACAATCATCACCAAGCAGCAGTTGTGAGGTATTTATCGAAGCAGGGTGTGGTTTCCTTTGATGTGGCTCACAACGTTCACGGCAGTTACTCTTTTTTGACATGGGGTTACTTTTCTTTCCCTGGTGAGGTGCTTGTAACAAGGATGGAGTGGGGAGGCACTGGAGTAATGTGCCGATGTGGAGGCAAGGGGACGTGGGGATGGGATTGATGGGTTTGAGGGCTGACAGGCCAGATCAAGGGGGCTGGCAAGCAGAGGAGGGAAGGCCTGAGAGATGATGTACCTGCTGTGCTCAAGGGCTCTGAGTTTGCATTCTCTGGCAGTCAGTGATTGAATGGAGCAGGGAGCTTGGTGTTCAAAAGTAGCACCTGAAGGTTCTTCAAAGGGGCTTGGCCTAAGGTCCACACTTTGGCTGGGGTTTGCAGGCAGGCCTATTTAGGTTACGAGTGACAGCCACCCAACTCAAACTAGTAATAAAAAGAAAACTTATTGGTTCGTGTAACTGAGAAGTGCAGAGGAACATGGGATACAGGCATGGCTGGATCCAGGGCCTGGCACCAGATTGTCAGGTTTCTGTCCCACTCTCCACTTCTCACTTTCCTTGAGGCTGGCAGCCCCAAGCTCACAAGATATCAGCTGAGATGAGAAGATACGGGCTTTTCAGATGACA
>NW_007777942.1:2678-3336 GCF_000696425.1 Galeopterus variegatus
GGCTTCCTCACCTCCTGCACGATGGCCAACACAGCTCTTGCCTTTTCTAGAAAGCTGCTTAGTAGATTCCCAGCTCTTCATATGATGACTGAGAGGCCTGTTCATCCCTCAGTCTTCCCACCCTCCTGCCAGCCCTGAAAGTCCCTTCTTCTCCCTTCCACCCACCTACATCCTTCCCTTCTTTAAGGCTTAATTTTAAGTCTGATTTTCTTCATAATCTGAACTTCAAAAGCATTGTGATCTGCCCTGCCTGACTTATTTTTCCAGGTTTTTCTCTATTTGTGTTCATCTCCTGTGTGCTCTTAATCCCATGCTAAGCTCTGGGAGGGCAGGGGTCATGGCCCTCCGCCCAGCCTAGCACTCCCTTAATGCTGGGCACATAGGAGGAGCTGAAGAAGTACTTGTTATTAAGATTTTTTTTTTAATGCAACAGAACTCTTTATTCAGATGGAGTCTTAAGTGGAACCTAGAACATGTAAAAAGATAGAGCATTAGTGCTGTGGTGGTGGGGAGGACAGGAATCCCACCCAATTGACTCTCTCCCCACCTTGTTGCTGGCCCCTTTCCCAGACCCTTCTCCACTCTAGCCCAGGGCAGCTCCATGGCAGTCTTGGGGACTGGCCCATGGTGCCACTCACTGCAAATGTGGATTTATTTG
>NW_007777943.1:0-1991 GCF_000696425.1 Galeopterus variegatus
CAGATATTAGACTTGGTTGACAAGGACACTAAAAGAGTTGTAATTGTGTTTCATATATTTAAAAAGTTAAGACATGGACGATATATAAAAGACCCCAATCAAACTTTGGAGAATGAAATTTACAATGTCTAAGATAAAAAAAAATACATCAGATGGGGTTAATAGCAGATTACAACATTGTACAAGAAAGGATTAGTGAATATGAAAACATAGCAATAAAACCACAAAAAATAAAACATGGAGTGAAAAGAGACTTTTACAAATCCGAACAGAGCTTTGATGAGCTGTGGGAGAAGTTCAAGCAGCCCAATATACATGTAACTGCCTTCTCTCAACAATTGATAAAACAAGTAGAAAGTCATAAGGGTATATAGACTGTTTGGACAACACTATAAACCAAGTAGACCTAATTGACATTAGAGAACACTCCACCTAACAGCAGCAGAATACACATTCTTTTCGAGTACATATGAACAGTTATAGACTGTTTTAGTTTGTTCAGGCTGCTATTAAAAAAAATACCATTAATTGGGTGGCTTATAAACAATATACACTTATTTCTCACAATTCTGGAGGATGAGAAGTCCAGGATGAAGATGCTGGCATATGTGGTGCCTGGTGAGGGCCTGCCCTCACATGGTGGAAGATGCAAGGATCTCTCTGAGTTCTTTTTTTATAAGGCATTAATCCCATTCATGAGGGCTTTATCTGCATGATCTAATCATCTCCCAAAGATCCCACCTCCTAATACCACCACCTCGGGGGTTAGGATTTTAACATATAAACATTCAGACTGTAGCATATACCATATTCTGGGTCATAAAACAAGTCTTAATACATTTAAAGGGGATACAAATCATACAAATTTTGTTCTCTGACTATGGTAGAATTAAATTAGAAATCAATAACAAAAAGATTTCAGGAAATAATCTCCAAATATTTGGAAATTAATAACACACTTCTAAATAATCTATGGGTCAAAGAAGCAATAAAAAATAAAATTATGAAATATTTTGGACTAAATGAAAATGAAAATGCAGCATATCACAATCTGTTGGATGCTGCTAAAGCAGTACTTAGGGTGAATTTGTAGAAATGACTATTTGAGAAAAGAAAAAAAGAGGTCTTGAGTCAATGACTTCAGCTTCCAGCTTAAGAAACTGTAAAAAGAAGAGCAAACTAGTAAGAAGAAGAAAACAACGAAGGTCAGAGCAGAACAAAGAAGAAATAGACAACAGAAAAACAAAAAGAAAAAACAATGAAACCAAAAGCAGTTTCTTTGAAAAGATCAACAAAATCGATAACTTCTAGCCAGACTGATCAGTAAAGATACAAATTACCAAGATCAGAAATGAGAGTGGTAGCTTTAATATGTATCCTATTAAAAGAATAATAAGGGAATATTGTAAACAACTTCAAGTCAATAATTCAACAACCTAGAAAAAATGGGCAAATTCCTTGGAAGACACAAACAACCAAAGTTCACTCATAAAGAAATACAAAACTTGGGCCAGCCCTGTGGCTCACTCGGGAGAGTGTGGTGCTGGTAGTGCCAAGGCCGCTGGTTCGGATCCTATATAGGGATGGCCGGTGCACTCACTGGCTGAGCGCGGTGTGGACCACACCGTGCTGAGGGTTGTGAACTCCTTACCGGTCTGAAAAAAAAAAAAAAAAAAAAGAAATACAAAACTTGAATAGCCCTATATCTATTAAAAGTACTGAATTTTTAACAAAGAAAACTCCAGGCCCAGATTGCATTACTGGTGAATTCTGCCAAATGTTTAAGTAAGAACTAACACCAATGCTACACAAACTTCTAGGTAATTGAAAAGGAGATAAGACTTCCAAACACATTCTATGAGACCAGCATTACCCTGATACCAAAATCATGTAGAGACATTACAGAAAAACTACAGACAAATAGCCCTCGTGAACATAGGTACAAAAATTATAAATAAAGTTTTAGCAAGTCAAATTCAACAGTATATAAA
>NW_007777943.1:3129-3336 GCF_000696425.1 Galeopterus variegatus
CTTGATTTAAAAATGTATTATAAAGACATAGTAATAAAGTGGAGAAAGGACAGAATTCTCAACAAATGATGCTGAAACAAATGCGTATGCATAAGCAAAAAAAAAAAAAAGAGAGAGAGAAATGTTAATGCATACCGTGCACTATGTAAAAAATTAATTCAAACCGGATCATAGACCTAAAAATAAAATTTTAAACTATAAAGTGTC
>NW_007777944.1:0-2143 GCF_000696425.1 Galeopterus variegatus
GATTGTACTGCTGTGTCTTTTCACATTTCCAAGGAAATGCCTAATCCACTACTTTGTGATCGTTTTTGAGATCACCAAGTAAGACGCAAAATTTCATAATTGTTTCTATAAAATAGTAAAACTTTTATTCTTGAAACTCATACACATCAACAAATATATGACTTATATAAATTTGGATTCTGAAGCTACTTAAACTTTCTATTAAGAGGAACATTTAAACCAATATCCAAGTTACCACATAGAACAAGAACACACACGTTACACACTGTGTTGTTGCCAGTTTGCCACCCTCACCCGAACCTCCACCAAGGAGAACATTAGCTGTCCTCTTTAACAACACAGTCAAGAATTTTCCTCAGCCTTCACTTGGGGCAGGAAAAGCTGCTGGAAATGGCCCTAGAACGAGCACTGGCCATGGCAGCAGCACGAGCCTTAGCTGCGACTCTGGCTCGGGATCGCTCCTCTTCATCTCTCAGAGCCTCTTCATACAACTGTGGGAAGGAACTAGGGACGGTCTGATGGATCTTGGCCAAGAACTCAAGAACTTTCATCTTGCTGGTTTCATCGTAGGCTCTTGGACCCCACAGGAATTGATACCTTGGAGGATCACTGTTGGGTACCTGATGATATTCCAGGTACTTTTCTTTTACCCAATCTACGGTGAGAAGCTTCCTGGGTTCCCCAACTATGAAATGCTCCTGCCCATCATATACTCCTATCATATTTAGCACTTCCCAGATGTACTGCTCAGTGGCACAATTGCCCTTCGAGAAAATGACAGCCAGAACAGTCATCAGGAGGCCAGTCTTGGGCAAGCCTGTGTTCTCATTGACTCTGGCATCACAGCTTACTTCCAGTTTGTTGACCAAGACATAGAGGTTCCTGTTGGGATTGACTTCTTTCAAATCAAGGCCAAAGAGTAGCTCCAGGTCCTTAGAGGCTCTCTTCAGGATCTCAGGGAAGTGGTTCTTATCCGTTTGGATCACATTTCTCAGCATATCTGCCTTTGTAATGGGCTCTTTCTTTTGATACTTGTACAGCAGGTAACGCACCAGCATTATAGCCTTGTTTTCTACTGGGCCTCTTTCCCTGTTCTCAGTGGAACCTTCGGCCTGTGAGACATTTGGCTTTTCATCAACGTGGCTGGTGGTGCCTTCATGAGATATTGGGGAGGAAGCAGCTGCTGTAGCAGCAGTGCTGGATGGGGCTTTCCCTGGCTTTTGCTGATCGCAGGGTTTTCCAGAAGCACATGACCTCTGGGGATTTTCATTGAAATCAGGAGACGAGGAAGAGACGGACTTTTCTTCCTCCCCTACACTGGCTTCAGCACCCTCCACACCCTCGTGTTCTTCTCGAGCCTGGCGGCGTTTCTCACGGGCACGGAGCTTACTCTTCTGACCCCGAGGCATGATGACTGCGGTCAGAGACAGCAGGGAGGAGTGTCGGACAGAGGGCAGATGATTCAGTGACCTGTAGGAAAGAGGATGAGATGGTGTGATCCTCCTCAGCAGGGCAACACCACCTTGGCTTAATGAAGGGCTGCCTCTGCAGGTTTCTTGGAGGGCACTGATCAAGGAACCCATAAACCTCTGTTTCACTGATGAGCTTTTCCCCTGAGGACCCTGTGGAAGTAACTAGAGTGTAAGTTACGCTGCAGCCCTCCCGTGGTGACTGCATCTTACTGCGGCGGACAGAGTCTGGCAGGTCTGTACCTTGTAGAGCTTGCTCTGTTGTGGGGTAGGAAATGTTTCTCTCAATTCACACTCAGGGTCATCACCTTGACCTCTGGCGTGACCTGTGATCTCTCTACTTAAATGCTTTGATGCCGACTCTCCCATACCAAAGCCCTCAGCTCCCCGATGCCCTGGACTATGAATTGAAGGGGAATCCCATCTGACCACATCTGCCCAAGGACGCCCTGGGATGGCAGCAATGGCAGAGCTCTGTGAGTTCGTTGCTCTCCGGGGTATTTAAACTTCTTAGTCCTCACTCAGAATCCTCAATTTTCTTCTTGTAGGGCCTGATTCCCCTCACTCTATTGGCCTCAGACTTATTCCCTCAAAGCAAGGCCTTCACATCACAGAGTCTCCTGAAGAGGATATTAGGGAGGCTTCTGACTTATCTTCCCCAGGGTCCCCATCAG
>NW_007777944.1:3027-3336 GCF_000696425.1 Galeopterus variegatus
TAAACCTTACTCGACGTCTTCACGTTACCTTTTGGCAGAGCCTGGACGTCTCCCTCTGCTGACTAGACGACAAGTGTCTCACGACAAGGTGTCGCGTTCCACAGACTCCAGAGGCGGAAGTCAGTGTGCGCCTCTTCTGGTCACCTCTGTGCGGTGCGTCCCAGGACTGAAGGCAGCTGCGGCGCACAATGTAGGGAGCGCGCGGTTCTGTGGTGCCCCCTGTGTTGCGGAGTAAGAGTTTCTTTAAATCCTGTCCTCAGAGGTAGATCCCCAGTTTGGCTTCTGGCTTCACTGACTGAAGGATCCTTG
>NW_007777945.1:0-3336 GCF_000696425.1 Galeopterus variegatus
GAAGCCTTCAGATCTCATACGGCCAACTGGTAACTAGTGATATGCTGTGTGGGGGTGTCTAGTGAAGACTGTTAGAGAGGAACTGCCGCATCATTTCCAGATCTTTCTATTTGTGAGATGAGAGTTTTTCTTTTTTTCTTCTCTTCTCTAAAGACAGATAATTAATCTGGCCTTTACCTATTCAACTTAAGTTTTGAAATATTTTTCTAAAGTGTGGATCTTTTTTACGTGTATATCTTTTCTAGGTGTGGTCTTATCTTGAGACAGTCTTTCTAGACTCTACATAGTTGTGTATTTTCAAGTGGCTGTGTCCATGAGGAAACTGTTTGACCCTTTGGATGCTGTTCTTAATAATATATCCTATAAAACCTAGGGACCAGAATTATTTGTCAAGCACGTGAAGAGGAGCTCAATGACATTAGTCATTAGGGAAATACAAATCAAAACTACACAATAAGATGTTACTGTACACCCACCAGAGTGGCTAAAATTAAAAAGACCGGCCACACCAAGTATGCATGAGGACGTGAAACAAACAAAATTCTCACATACTGTTGGTGGGAATGCAAAACATTACAGCCACTTTGGAAAAGAAGTTTGGCAATATATTATAAAGTCAAATATACACTTACTGTATAACCCAGCATTCCCACTCCTAAGAATTTACCCAAGAAAACGTAAAACATGTGTCCAAACAAGGACTTGTTCTTGCATATCCATAGCTGTTTTTTTCATACTGCTCAAAGCTAAAAACAACTCAAATGCCCATCAGCTGTGGCACATCCATACAATGCAATGTGAGAGTACTTCAAAAAGTTCATGGGCAGATTCATATTATCCTCTAATTCCATTTTTACATGAACTTTTTGAAGTAACCTTGTACTACTCAAAATAAAAATGAATGAACTATTGATACAATACCATGGACAAATCTCAAATGCATTATAATAAGTGAAAGAAAGGCACAAAAGGCTACATATAGTATGATTCAATTTATATGAAATTCTAGAAAAGGTTAAACAATAGTGATGTTTTCCTGAGGTCAGGGAGTAGGGACACGGAGTTGACTGCAAAGGAACAGGAAAGAACTTTTCAGAATGGTGGCAATTTTCTATATTTTGATTGTAGTGGTGGTTACATGATTGTAAACATTTGTTAAAATTCATCTAATTGTACTCTTAAAATTGGTGAATTTTATTTTATATAAAATTACAGCTTAATAAAGCTGATTTAACAAAAAGAATGAATCAGTCAACATGTATTCGTAGAAAGGCTAACCGTGCTACCTTTGCTAGGTACCATGAAATGAATGTTGTCGGGAAAGAAGGAACTTGTGGTCTTATTGAGGGAAAAAGACTTTCCCTCATGTTCCATTAGAGAACAAGACTGTATCTTAAAACAAAACTTCACATTCATAAATTCATTTATCCAAAACATATATTGAGACACTACAAAGGCCCACCGCTAACCAAGCCATAAAATAATTGCTGAAGATATAATTGGTGCTCAAAAAATAATGAATTGAATTGGAAATTTGGGTGTTTCACAAAAATAATACATGAGAATTTAAAACTTCACATTCATAAATTCATTTATCCAAAACATATATTGAGACACTACAAAGGCCCACCGCTAACCAAATCATAAAATAATTGCTGAAGATATAATTGGTTCTCAAAAAATAATGAATTGAATTGGAAATTTGGGTGTTTCACAAAAATAATACATGAGAATTTACGAAGTGGGTACTTCTTGAATTCACTGGCTTTGTTGGATTAAAATCTCCAGGTTGGGGGTGTTTGTTATAATGAGAAAACATTGGCATTGACTGAACTCTTGATTTCTGTTTCACTCTTGAGCCAGAGAAATGAAATTCTTCCCTGATTACATGTCTCTCTGTGGCCTTCAAAGACCGTGCGCCCTCCCTGTAGGAGAGCCATTCTGATTAGTGAGAGGACAAGGTGGAGGGATTTTGACTCTGCCTATATTCTTAGAACTTTATGGTTGGCTTCAATGTGATTATATAATCCTGATGCAAATGCCATCTGCCATGTTTGGCACTTGAAATAAAATATTTGAGATATTTTATTCATTTTGCTTGAAAAACAGATTTTGAGAAATTGGATCTACCCCTTCCTGAGAACACAACTCTGTAGAGAGTGTGTATGAAATTTTTCATGCATGACTATGATTTCTATTTTTATCCATGGCTAGACTATAAACTTGGTTTAAAATTTTTGTTTTAAGTTTTCGTTTGCCATTTTGGAACCATAAATTTTAAAATCAACTTTAAGGTTTGCCTGCTCTTTGTTTTCTCTTCAGTATGAATTTGTACTGTTCTTTTCAAAGGCAGTTTGCACTTTTACAATGATATAATGAAGACTAATGATTAACTTCTAAATTTGGGTGATTAAAATCTGAAAGAAGAGAAAATAAAAAGCCCATCTCCTATCATTATCTGGGTAAAGAGGAGACTAGTTTTCTCGAACACAATTGATCTTTGATTCATGAGCACTTAACTTAAAAACATCCTATACATTACAGGTATTGATTCAATTACTCAAACAGTTGCTGCCTGTCCCTACCCCTGTCCTACTTTATTTCTTCCATTTCTAGATTCTTCTGAAGGGGAGAAACAATAACAAATATTGAATATTCTGGAGAATCTGTGGGTTCAGAAGTAGAGGAAGAAACTAAAAATGGTAACATATTAGGGAACGGGATCCAGCAGAGCTACCAGGCCAGGCTGAACATGCCACGTGGCAGATTCCTTAAATTAAAACACTGATTTCTTCTACATTCTCCAGAAAATTTTATTTCGTATTGTCTTCTACTTATTGTAATTTTACCAATCAAGATAAGTATAAATTCTAATGACTAACAAGGGTTCTTTCTATTTAAAACTTTTAAATAACTTTGAGAGGATTGACAAGTTGTTAGCCAATCAGATATTAATGAAATATACGTCAGGTAGCTTGCCTTCCACCTAATTCCTGGCCAATGGAAGTTTTATATTCTTTTCTCTTTCCTTTTTTTTTAATGTCAACATTTATTATGAAAATTTCCAAATGTACAGAAAAGTTGAAAGAATAATGTAGTCATCAGCTGTGTATTTATGTATGAGTTTTCTGTTGCTGCTATAGCAGATTACCACACATTTAATGGTTTAAAAGAACTCAAAAGGATTACTTTATGATTCTGGTGGTCAGAGGTCTGAAATGAGTCTTATGAAGCTAAAATCAAGGTACTAGCAGAGTGTGTTGCTTCTGGAAGTTCTAGGACAGAATCTATTCCTTGCCTTTTTCAACTCCTAGAGGATGCACATATTACTTGCCT
>NW_007777946.1:0-3336 GCF_000696425.1 Galeopterus variegatus
GAAACGAGTTAGGCAGAGAAAAAGAAATACCACATGTTCTCACTCATTGGTGGGAGCTAAACAATAAACAAATTAATTCACCCACATACACACACACAAAAAACCGGGGCACGGGGGAAGAAGATATAACAACTATACTTTTTTGAAGTTGTTACAACAAGCAAACGGAAAGGACATTCTTGGGGGGGAGGGGAGAGAGGGAGGAGGGAGGGAGGTGTCGGTGATGGGCCGTAATAATCATATACATTGTATATTGACAAAATAAAAATTTAACGCAAAAAATAAAAACTGTTTTAAATTAGAATTTATTGTTGAAGCTGAGCAATGGATACATAAAGGTTCACTCTACTATTCTCTCTACATTTGTGAATTTTTGAAAATGTCTGTATTGAAAAATTTAAATAAAAGATTGTTTTAAAAAAGAGAAAACAAAAGAAATCAATGAAACAGATAAACAATAGAGAAAAATCAATAAAGTCAAAAGCTAGTTTTTACAAAGCTCAATAAAATCGATAAACTTCTAGCTAAGCTAACCAGAAGAACCCAATCAGCAAAGCGTTTTCCATGCATGAAACTGGCAAGGAATGTTATCCAGAATATGTGAAGAATTCCTACAATCATTAAGAAAGTCATGAGAACCAGCTAGAAAATAGGAAAAGGGTGTATTTGGACTGACAGCTCTGAGATTATATGAAAACGCATTCCATGGCAACTAGAGAAATGTAAAGCAAAACCACGATAAGATCCATTTTATTCTTATACATTGTCAAAAGGTTATTCTTATACATTGTGAAAAGCGTAAAACGAAGCATTAATCCAAGTGTTTACCAGAAGAACTGAGAAACTGCATTTCCTTTTAGAGGTATGTAAATTGCTTTGACCATTTGGGGGAGTAATTTGGCAACAACCGCTAGGTTCGAAAATGTCCATACCCAGACACTCAGCAGCACTTCCATTTCTAGGGGAACTTTTGGCATTTCCTTTTTTTTTTTTTTTTTTTCCAATTCTGAGTTAGAGGCATTTTCAGTGACGTTCATTATAGCATTGTTTGTAACAGAGATTACTTGGAAACTTATTTCTCACAGAAGTTTTCTACCCCACTTTATCAAACTGTGAACATGTTGTTCTTCAGTAATGCCATGATCAACCACGTTTACATAAAACTTGTTTCTGAGAAAAGTTTCAAATGGAGAAGGCATGTTTATACCTAAAGAGTGAGTAATATAATTTTCTTTTGGTGTTGAAAGAGAGCTTATAGTGGCACCAGTAAGAATGTATGCTGATGTCCTTGGCTATTATAACCTCTAGCCCTGGAGTAGCAGGTTTAGCATAAAAGTCCCACCTGTCATATTGCCACTGAGCACTGACCACCACCCATCTCCCTATACTTTTCATGAAGACCACTGACTTCAGTTTTCTGTGGACAACACAACCCCACCCTCCTTGTGCAGATCTGGAGGAAGATAACTACAGCTTCCTGAGGCACTGCCACACCCTGGGGCTAGGGGTGGTCAGGCAGCACATGAGCCACCCTTGAGAGTGTGGACATTGTGTGTCCCTGTCATCCTTTCTCTCTCCACTGGCTTGCTCTCTGTGGAGCTGTTCAAGGAACACAACTGCAACATTGTGCTAAGCAGGTGCGTGTGTGTCAACAGTAGTTTCTCTTAGTATTGAGCTCTCAACCCTAAGGCTTTTACATTTAACCTGGAGCTAATACTTACAATAAAACAACAACAGAGAGCAACATGTATCAAAACAGGAAAAAAAAATTTCACCTCAACAACAACAACAACAAAACATTTGTAGAATAATCTGCAAGGATGGATACATTTATTTACATTTTAGAAGCATGCACTGCACTGGTTACTGTTTATAAATATGGTATGATTTATAGATATATACACACTTAGCAAAAGTGCACACAGATGAAGGGCTATGTGCTACCTCAAGATGATGATTCACTTGTGGTGTGATGGACAGGGACGAGATCAAGTAATGGAATACGTATTTCTCTAAAAATATAGTTCTAAAGCAAACATGGCAAAATGCTAAGTTTTACTCAAGTTGAGTGTCTTACTAATCACTGTGATTTTTTCCTAAGATTAGAATATTCTATAATAAAATATGGTTTTAAAGTCACATGACAGATTTTATCAAAATGCCAAATAAGTTTTGGGTTCTGTTGGCTCTTTGCCACTGAGCACTGACCACCACCCATCTCCCTATACTTTTCATGAAGACCACTGACTTCAGTTTTCTGTGGACAACACAACCCCACCCTCCTTGTGCAGATCTGGAGGAAGATAACTACAGCTTCCTGAGGCACTGCCACACCCTGGGGCTAGGGGTGGTCAGGCAGCACATGAGCCACCCTTGAGAGTGTGGACATTGTGTGTCCCTGTCATCCTTTCTCTCTCCACTGGCTTGCTCTCTGTGGAGCTGTTCAAGGAACACAACTGCAACATTGTGCTAAGCAGGTGCGTGTGTGTCAACAGTAGTTTCTCTTAGTATTGAGCTCTCAACCCTAAGGCTTTTACATTTAACCTGGAGCTAATACTTACAATAAAACAACAACAGAGAGCAACATGTATCAAAACAGGAAAAAAAAATTTCACCTCAACAACAACAACAACAAAACATTTGTAGAATAATCTGCAAGGATGGATACATTTATTTACATTTTAGAAGCATGCACTGCACTGGTTACTGTTTATAAATATGGTATGATTTATAGATATATACACACTTAGCAAAAGTGCACACAGATGAAGGGCTATGTGCTACCTCAAGATGATGATTCACTTGTGGTGTGATGGACAGGGACGAGATCAAGTAATGGAATACGTATTTCTCTAAAAATATAGTTCTAAAGCAAACATGGCAAAATGCTAAGTTTTACTCAAGTTGAGTGTCTTACTAATCACTGTGATTTTTTCCTAAGATTAGAATATTCTATAATAAAATATGGTTTTAAAGTCACATGACAGATTTTATCAAAATGCCAAATAAGTTTTGGGTTCTGTTGGCTCTACTTAATCTCCTACATATTTTAGGTAGTATCTGCCGTGTTAAAGTCAGAAGTGGTGTTCGGAATCTTGACACTGAAAAAAGAGAAATATGATGATAACAATAGTAAGCATTTTTTTGAGCACCTGTAATATTCCAGGCAGCAGGCTGGGCACGTTACGTATATTTTCTTTATCTACCTGCAAAATAATTACTATTTTCTACACCCATGTGTTAAATAACAGACCTGTGATTCTTACCTAGTTCTTTTCTTTTATTGTTTTCCTTTTTTAATTAAAAATCTTAACTAAATTAATATTGAAATTATTA
>NW_007777947.1:0-678 GCF_000696425.1 Galeopterus variegatus
TTTTTTTTTCATTTGTCATTTATAATATTTTTGGCCAAACCAATTATTTTTTCCTTATTTTTTTTGGTCTTGGTCTTACGCTGAAACAACAATAAAACGTTCCCTATCCCCCAAACTAAAGCATTCTCTTTAGTTTATGTTTTCATTTTCTGATAGATATACTTTCTAGTCTAACAATAATTTATAAGGTAGGCAGCCAATTTTTTCCTTTTCCCCTAAATATTATCCAGTGTCTCTTTACTATTTGTCGTTAACAAGTACTGGCCCTTTGATTTGAAATGTGACCTTTATCATATGCAGTATTTATAAAAACCCCAAATGGGCATGGATCTACTTCTATACTCTTTATTTCGTCCCCCAAATCATTTGTCTCTGTCATTAGAAGCATACTATTAAAGCTGATCAATTATGCAGGACTACCTGAGGACCTCAGTCTTCTCTTTCAAACTTTCCTTAGCTACCCCAAAACACTTTTACTTTCAAATTTATTGCACATTTTTCTATACAAAAGTGAGATTTGGATTAAATGTGCAGTTTGAGGTTAATTTGGGGAGAATGAACTTCTCTAGAATACTGAATTTGCTCATGTAAGCACATGGTACAGCTCTCCATTTTTTTAGATTCTCTTTGTTATTTTTCAATATAATCCTTTAGTGTAATGCATTTACATTTCTTTTT
>NW_007777947.1:2223-3336 GCF_000696425.1 Galeopterus variegatus
GGTTTCCTTCTAACTTCAATGAATAAGGGTCTTCATCAGGAGTGGCTGTTGAATTTCTAACTGTGATTTTGATGTCTAGCTAAATGATCATAACATTTGTCTTCTTAATCTATATATGTAGTGAGTTACTCGTGATTTCCAAGAATAAAACCTACTTGCTTGGGTATATTTTTAAGAGTGCAGAAGTTGTTTGGCTTGTATTTTTAATTAAAATTTTTATATTAATTTTCTTAAGTGATATTGGTCAGAAGTGTTCTCTCTGTTTTTGTGTATATTAATTTTTTAAAATGTCTTCATACCATTGTAGTATGGGAATCAGCATGTCCTCGTGAAATGAGTTGTCATGCTCTGAAAGTATTTAAATAATCTAGTAATTACTTGTTGCTTGGCTCTATGGGATTTCCTTTAAAACTGCTGGGTAGACTTTTGATACCTTTTAAATTTTGCTAAATGGCTATTGGTAACTTGTTCCTTTCATCCTAAGAAACAATGGGAAGATACACAATGTAAAGATGTTCATTGAAGCATTATTTTCATTAGTGAAAAACTGGAGCAAGCTCAATATCCAACATGGGGACAGCCAGGAAAATGACATCATGTATTAGATGGGCACACAGCCATTGAAAATGGCAAACATGGGGCCGGCCCCGTGGCGCACTCAGGAGAGTGCGGCGCTTGGGTGCGTAGGGGCGCTCCCGCTGCGGGTTTGGATCCTTATATAGGGATGGCCAGTGCACTCACTGGCTGAGCACGATGTGGATGACACCACGCCAAGGGTTGCGATCCCCTTACTGGTCACAAAAAAGACAAAACAAAAAAAAACAACAAAAGAAAGAAAATGGCAAACATGAAAAGCACACAGTCACGCGAAGAAGTAGGACATAGAAGTGAATGAATGTGTATTATCGTTTCAATTCTGTGATGCGTGAATACATGAAAGGGAAGGGTATCTGTGAAGTGATTTTACGGGGTTACAGATTATTTTCTTTCTATCACGTGGTATAGAGGCTAACAGCAAACACCTGGGAGCAGCTGCCTGGTTCTTATTCTGACCCCCACAGACGTCATGACTGTGGCACCTCCCATGACCTCTCCATGCCTCAGTTTCCTCAT
>NW_007777948.1:0-463 GCF_000696425.1 Galeopterus variegatus
GGACACGTGTATAATATAGAATTCATAGGTTTCTAGTTTCGGTGATTGGCTGGATTGAGAATTGACACAGGAAATATGGGCAAACCCCTTGAAAACAAACCCCTTGAAATTCCCTTCAGGCAGAAACTGAAGGGAATTTGACTTATAGAAGGGAACCACACTTTTCCTTTGAGGTTATTCATTGTTGTGTGGATAGAATACAAGCAGAAAGCTGTCCTCATTTCCTGGACTGTCATATGGCTAGAAATTGAAGAGGAAAATCCAGGAAAGGAAGGTGCCACAGAGTGGGAAGGAGAAAAACATTTTTTCTCAAATCCTTGGCTGACCCCTAAACTGTGTATGCTCAAGTGAGGCATCAAGGGGCCAAAAAGGAAAACAAGAGACATAAGGCTGAAAGAGTAAGCAGTCATTCCAGCTACTGTCCACTGCAGGAGGAGAAAGAGATTGGAATTCAAGTCTTATC
>NW_007777948.1:1463-3336 GCF_000696425.1 Galeopterus variegatus
TGTGTAATGGGTATCATAATGGCAATCTCATTATGTAGTGTTGTCTTAGGGAAGATTAAATGTATGCAAAGTACTTATATATATATTAACGTGTTAACATATGTACAAGACTTAAAACAGTGGCTGGTAATATTTTCATATTACTGTCAAAAAAAGAGAAGTAATGTGGGCTTAAACCAGGACAGTAACAATGGGAATCGAAAGGAGGAGACATGTTTAGGACACGTGTATAATATAGAATTCATAGGTTTCTAGTTTCGGTGATTGGCTGGATTGAGAATTGACACAGGAAATATGGGCAAACCCCTTGAAAACAAACCCCTTGAAATTCCCTTCAGGCAGAAACTGAAGGGAATTTGACTTATAGAAGGGAACCACACTTTTCCTTTGAGGTTATTCATTGTTGTGTGGATAGAATACAAGCAGAAAGCTGTCCTCATTTCCTGGACTGTCATATGGCTAGAAATTGAAGAGGAAAATCCAGGAAAGGAAGGTGCCACAGAGTGGGAAGGAGAAAAACATTTTTTCTCAAATCCTTGGCTGACCCCTAAACTGTGTATGCTCAAGTGAGGCATCAAGGGGCCAAAAAGGAAAACAAGAGACATAAGGCTGAAAGAGTAAGCAGTCATTCCAGCTACTGTCCACTGCAGGAGGAGAAAGAGATTGGAATTCAAGTCTTATCAGTAATATAAACTTCTACCTTAAGAAAATAGAAAAAGCAGAGCAAACTAAACCAAAAGCAAATATAAGTAGGAAATAACAAACATTACAACAGGAATATGTAAAATAGGGAATTAAAAAACAACAGAGAAAACCAACAAAATCAAAAGTTCAGTCTTTAAAAAGATCAGCAAAATTTGTGAACCATAATCTAGACTAAGAAAAAAGAGAGAAGACCAAAATTACTAAAGTCAGAAATAAAGTAGGGGCATTATTACATTGTCACTATGGCTTCTTGCGGTGGTAAGATTCAGTTTCTTTCTCTTTCTTGTTTGCATTTTTGTTCTACCAGTGGGTTTCATTCTTTCTTGTGTATTCGTGGTAGTGATTATTGTTTTTCAGGTTTCAGATGCAGGACTTCCTTGATTTCTTGTAGGGCTGGTCATGTGGTGGTGAACTCTTGCAGCTTTTGTTTGTCTGGAAAATACACTATTTTTCCCTCATTTCTTGCTGGGTATAGTATTCTTGGCAGGCAGATTTTTTTCTTTTAATATTTTGAATATATCACCCCATTTTCTTTGGGCCTGTAGAGTTTCTGTTGAGAAGTCTAATGTTAGTCTGATAGAGGGTCCCTTATAGGTGACTTGAAGCTTTTCTCTTGCTTCTTTTAAGATTCTCTCTTTGTCGTTGAGTTTTGTCAGTTTGACTGTAATGTGTCTTGGAGAGGATCTTTTTGGGTTGAATGTATTTGGGGATCTTTGCGCCTCCCGGATCTGAAGGACCATGTTTCTCCCTATACCTGGTAAGTTTTCCCTTATTATTTTGTTGAATAGGTTTTTCATTACTTTTCCTTTCTACTTACCTTCTGGAACACCCATGATTCAAATATTTGTGCACTTGAGGGTATCTGCTAACTCTCTTAGATTTTTCTTAATTTTTTAACATTCTTTTTTTCTTTTTTAATTTTTTTTTGTCTGCGTGGTTATTTCAAAAAGACTATCTTCAGGATCGGACATTCTATCATCTGCGTGGTCTAGCTTGCTGCTTAAACTCTTGGTTGTGATTTTTATTTCATTGAGTGAATCTTTCAGTTCCATGAGATTTTTAAGGTATTAATCTCTTTGTAAATTTCCTCTTTCATATTCTGGATTATTTTTCTCATTTCATTATGTTGTCTGAGTCTTCTTGTATCTCAGTGAGTTTCCTTAAGATT
>NW_007777949.1:0-3336 GCF_000696425.1 Galeopterus variegatus
GAGGTGGCTGGAAACTTCTAGAAGATGTGGAGGTCAGGAGAAAGGCCTGGGCTGAAGAGGTAGATTTGGGATTTAGAGACAGATTTAGATAACAGATGAATGTGCAAGGGTGGATGAGATTGTCTGAAGAGACAGTATTGAATGAGAAGAGACAAAGACCAAAGTAGGACCATAGGGTGTATCAATATGTAAATGGCCAGTGAAGGAAGGGGACCCCTAAAAGACGCCAGGAGGGAGCGGTCTGATGTTTGGGAGGAGAGCAAAGAGAAAGCGGTACCGCTTAAGCTAACAGAAGAATTTCAAGAAAATAGTGGTAAACAGTGGGAAATATTACAGAAATACCAAAAAGATGAGAACTTAGAAATGTCCTTTGGCTGTGGCATTTGGGAGGGCACGAGTGATCTTAAGAGTGATGAGCATCAAAGGGTTAATGAAAAATACAAAAGAGATGACAGATTGTGTTACTTTAAAAAAAAAACAGGTTTGAAAGGAGAAAACAAAGATAAAAAGGAAATATCAGAATTTAGACACCATAATAATGTAACCGGCAATGACATTTTTAATGATCAGAAGTTGTGTTTTGGAAAATATTATAAGCAGTAGTAGATTATTTCAGATCAAAGAAAACTCTTTTAGCTTGAATGTGGGCAAATGTTGATAAGTTCTTCTTGATGTTCAAATAACATCTGAGTATGGTTGACTTTTAGTTTGGGGAGATGCCTGTTGGCCTCCAGTTGATATGTCAGAATCAGTGAAAATTTATAAAATTCTAAGTCTCCAAGAAGATTTTAGAATGAACGTTCTTCTCTTTGTTTAGTTGTAAAACAAGCAGATGCCTGGTGAGTGGTGAACTTGCCACTTCTCTGTATGGATAGTTTCCAAGTCCCCCTGGGTCTGTGTTTCTTTGATCTCTAAAATGAAGAAGTTGGGTTAGGTCATCACTTTCATCATCTCATTTATTCATGAAAAGCAGGAAACAGACACTAGATTTAGCTGAAGGAAGAGTATTTGCTTGCGTTTCTTTTAAATGTGTTGTGTCCACAACAGACTTTGGGGAGAAGGGAAGGACTTGTGGTTTCCCAACTGGGGGACTGGATACTACGCTTTTGGCAGGAGGAAGTCGGGAAGGTTTCCTTTGAAGGAGTCATTGTGGGGGTTTGGCAGGACTTCAGCACCTGTCATAAGGGGGTTGGTAGATTTATGTGCTTCTCCAGGAGGCCCCTGAACTTGCTTTGAGCATAAGATAAATCACTGTCACTTTGCAGACAGGCACAGACAAACATGGGAGCTACTTTTACTTCATTAAAACAGAAGAACCAACCAGGCTCCTGCACATGTGGTTTCTGCCTCTTAGAAATGACAGAATCAATTAGAGCAGGTTCACCTCGATGGGATGCAGTGGGCACAGCTTTGGGGCTGAGGCAATAAAGACCTGTCAACAGTGATGATGTTTCTGCAGAACGGTGGGGAATATGTGGCAGCTCATCAGGATATGAAAAATGATGTCCCCTAGAAGGAGGTACAGACATTGTAACAGTATACTCGACAAGCCCCTTGTCTTCTCAAGGCAGGATGATAATTACTAATCAAAATTGGCTCACAATAGCATAGCAGTGCTCACCAGAAATCGGCATAGATGGGAAAATTGTGGAAAATGGCATTTTTCTCCCTCGGAATTTCATACACATTTGCTACTACAATGGGGTCAGAAAACTCGAAGTGGGTTATAAGGACAGTGGGCTCTGGATTCACAGAGCTGGCTTGAGTCCAGAGCTGTCAAGCTGTCAAAGCATTGTCCATGTCACATGATGCCATTTACTGAAGCAAGGTGCGTGTGTGTGCATGTGTGTGTCTGTGTGTGTGCATGTTTGTGAGAGAGAGAGAGAGAGAGAGAAAGGGAGAGTGAGATTGATAAATACCTTATTCAGACAAAAACACTAAGAATATTTATTTAGGAGTCAGTGATATTCATTGTTATATATAGTATTATACATAGATAGCCATGTATTTTATATGAATTAAAATATATTTTCTGACAAAGTATAATAGTCTCAGCATTTTAGGTCCTGTTACTCAAGGTGAATTACTGAAATGAAGCACAGTTAAAACAGGCAAAAGGGCAATTTATCATTTTTAACAGCAAAGTAATGCGTCCATCCCTGTCTGCTCCCACCTCCACGTTGAGGACTCTTCACCTACCACTGCTGGCTGGAGCCCTCTCCAGATCCATATCTAACCAGGTGGGTGGGATCTTACCTCAGGAGCCCATGCCCCAGCCTTGGGCCTGTGGGGTGGCAGCCTTCTTCCCTATCCCAGCTGTGGGTACTAAAGACATTCTGCCTTGGTGTCATACCGATCTCTTTGATGGGACCCTGACCTCTCACTCTCCTCCTCTCAGCCCTTCCCACCCTGGAGGTGGGACCCTGAGCACTGCAGTTCCACTTGCTGGCTCAGCATCCCCTGCAACCAGAAGGAACCAGATGACTGTGCTTGCCTGACAGGCGTATCACCACCTCTTGTAGCTGCTCTTGCCACACCTCATCACATAGGCTAGATTCCTCATACACTGGTGTCAGCCCAGATTGAGCTTGAGTTGACTGAACTGCAAGGATAACATCCTGGGTCTAGCTTATGCACCTCTCAGATTTTTTTTGTCCCACCTGACCCCTTGGCCTTGGGCCCTTGCCTTGCTTCCTGGACGGGGCAGCCTCAGGACAGCTGGTGCTGCTGTCACCTGTAACAACTGCCACTGTGTCTCTTCCTCCATTTGCAGTGCTGCCATGCCTCAGCCTTCCTCAGGGATGGGGATGAGGGCTGGGCTTTGCCCAGCCGTTAGTAAGCTGCTGGGCCCATGGAGGCTCAGCCTTCCTTACTGGGGGCCTCGAGGGCCATCTATGGCAACACAGAACTATGGCATAGTTCATACCCCGTGGAGCAATCCTGACCAGTGAGAGACAGGAGCCCAGAAGGAATTAGCTGATAAATTCCTTGTCTTTTCTCTCCCCCACGGACTGTTTCGGCATGCAGGGGTTCCATATGGCCTCTCCAGAGACATCCCATGTGATCAAGTAATCACCTGTGTCTTCTGCAAAGCTCTGGCCAGCCTGGTCATGTCCCCTCCTGCATGTGCTTTGCCTGCTTCCTGGTCTCCCCTCCCCCCTCCTGCCTTTCCTCCTCTCCTTGGGAAAGGGGGTGAATGCTCTGCCTCTGGTTCCATTTCTGGGGAGCTGGGTTAAGACAGACAATGTGCTCTGGATGGCAAGATGCCCCCGTGCAGAAGTGGGGTCCACTGGGCTGGCCCGGTGGCGCACTGGATAGTGCACCGCTTGGGAAGCG
>NW_007777950.1:0-3336 GCF_000696425.1 Galeopterus variegatus
ATAGATGGAAAGACATTCTATACTCTTGGATCAGAAGAATTAATTGTGAAAACATCCATACGACCCAAAATGATCCACAGATTCAACACAATCCCCATCAAAATACTAATGACGCTCTTCACAGAAATAGAAAGAAAAACAATTTTAATATACACGTGGAACAAGAAAAGACCCAAAATAGCCAAAACAATCTTCAGCCAAAAAAAAAAAATAATAAAGCCTGAGGCATTACACTACCTTCCCTCAAATTATACAACAAAAATATAGTAATCAAAACAGCACAGCACTACCATAAAAAACAGACACTTGGACCAATGGAAAAGAATAGAGAATCCAGAAGTCAATCCATGAACCTTCTTCAACTAACTGATCATTGACAAAGTCACCAAGAACATACCGTTAGGAAAAGACTGTTTCTTTGATAATTGGTGCTGGGAAAATTGAACATCCATATGTGGAAGAATGAAACTAGACCTGTATCTCTTGCCATACCCCAAAATCAACTCAAAATGGATTAAAGGCTTAAAGGTAATACCTGAAACTATAAAACTCCTAAAAGAAAACATAGGGGAAACACTTCAGGAAGTAAGACTGGGCAAAGACTTTATGAATGAGACCTCAAAGGCACAGGCAACAAAAGAAAAATAATCAAATGGGATGATATCAAACTAAAAAAAAAAAAAAAACTTCTGTACAGCAAAAGAAACAATTAACAGAGCAAAAATATAACCTACAGCAGGAGAAAATATTTGCAAATTATGCACCTGACGAGGGATTAATATCCAGAAAATACAAGGAACTCGAACAGCTTAACAGTAGTAAAACAAATAAACCAATTAAAAAAGTGGGCATAGGAACTGAACAGGCATTTCTCAAAGGAAGATATGCAAATGGCCAACAGACACATGAAAAAATGCTTAATATCACTCAGTATCAGGAAAATGACCTTCTTAATAATAATAAATTTCTTTTAACTGAAAATGAAAGAAGATATTATTTTTTAGAAAATGCTTAATGTCTTCTTACCAGCTAAAGATAAGAATTTTCATTTTCATTTTGCTTGTTATATTGCATTTTATATAGCCATCTATATTTTACATTGAAATGAAAGTGACCTATCTGATTTTTTATTGAAATGGTATGTTATAATTCCTATTCCTTTATATGGATTCTGTAATAATGATTTCAATGCACGTGTAATATTTTAAATTGTATTATTTATAGCACTGGAAGATCATACTCATTGCATTTATTTGTGTTCTATGAAATAATTAGCTGAACTAATTTCTAGTAGTACAATTTCTGGACTGTAAAAGTGTGAAGATAGAAATGATTCTTGCTATTTGTTGACTTTTTCTCTTCCAAAGAGTCACATTAATTTGTGCAGCCACCAGCAAAGACCAGTGGACTTATGCATGTGTGCACACTTGTGTGTGCATGCATGACCCAATTGCATTATTAATATTAATCCTAAATAATAAAGGTTTGTGATAACTTCCAGACTTAGATGTAAAGCCCCACAGAGTATTTCAGAGGGTTATTGCTCTACTCAATATCTCACCATTGAAAAAAATAATTTCAATGGAAACAGCTTATTGTACCTGGAGAGGATCTGGTTTAAAACCTTCATGGTGTGGCCGGCAGTTCTACAATGTTTTTATCCGATAAAGAATGTAATTATCTGTAAAACCAAACATGATCTCCAACTCTAAATCACTTAATTGTATTCACCGATGCTTTCAAAGAAGTTGCAATTAAGTTTATCATAAAGATATTTCAAAAGAATGTCATGAAAATAAGTGAATTTAAAAGACATATTAGAATTCTGAGGAAATGGATAGAGTATTAAAAAGAGGCTTCGACAGAACTGTTTTGAAGAAGAAAATTATATTATAGGCTCCTAAAATTCCCTGGTAAAGGATCCTGAATCATAAAAAGTTCTTTCTACCTAAGAGGGAGTCTCTGCATTAAACATCAGATGCACCTGCTTGATGTGACAGGATTCTGTTCACCTGAAATGGAAGTTATTTAAAAATGGCTAAAGAATTAAGGATCCTGCTTAACCCTGGTTACTAATTGGTACAACGTGATAGGGATCAATAACATGTATGTTTGCTGATTTAACCAGGCAAAGCAGGTTATGTTCACTTAGTCATGGACTAATCCTTCAGAGGTAATCAATATTGCAATTACAATATATAAAGAAAATACAAGGAGAAGAAGTCATAATAATTGATTATAAATTATGTCTTTCTGGTGTCTCTGGAACATTTCCCAAAACAATTACACCTCATTTTTCTACATTGTGCTTCACTCTGCAGATTTAGCTTATAAATCAGATGATTATCTAATTAGATTTTGATTCTTTCAAGAATTGTTAAATTTCCAATTTCTTTCTCTCACAGTGTACTTGGGAGTTATAATACATGAGACAAATGGTAAAAAGTATAATTAGGACTCAAAAATAGAGCATCTGTTACATTTAACCTTGGGTATATAAAGATTTAAGTGTTAGTCAAGTTCTGTATAACCTTGATATTAAGACCAAATGCGTAAAGCATCTGCTAATGAGGGAAAAAAATTGATTGTAATTATGTACATGATTCACAAATTAAATTCACATAGACATAAAAATGTGTCTCCATATTTTTTATATTGTAAACTAAATTGTACTTTTAAAAAATTCTGTATTAGAGTTGACTACAAAATGAAGGTTTTTACTTGACACTGACCAATAATGCATCTTGATGAGGTCTATAGTTCTGCCTCCTACTTTCTGATTTACATTGAAAAAAATCCCTATAAGTCTATTTCTATTTTATCTTCAGTTCTAAAGTTAATTACATAACCTAACCCTACAAACTACTTGAGAAACGGGGGCATTCAAGTATTCTGGTATTTCTGCCAAGCATTCTCTACGGAACATTAAAAACACAGTTGTTTTAGAACATTTTCTCATACAATTATGGTTTAGGAGTTCCTGGTGTGGGAATAAGAATGAGATGACTTTAATGGACATTTTCCAAGGCTAAGATTCTCATGATTTAAGGAAAACAAGTCAATGCAAGGTGAGGGAATCAAAGCATCATTCCCAGAAGGCATAATTTACCTTGACGTAGAAGGTCGAAAAGGATCACAATTGCTGCGACAGCAGCCCCGTGAGGTGGGCTCTCATCACACAGTCCCTCCTCGTACGACTACATCACGCAGTTCTTCGTCTTGCTCCACCTAGATCTTTCCTGTGAAAACACGAGCCTTGTTTCAGCTTCCTTATTCCTAACACGTGGTTAACAAAATGCCTGTCTCGAAGGATGACTGTGAAAATTCAATAAGGAA
>NW_007777951.1:0-744 GCF_000696425.1 Galeopterus variegatus
AGCTTTTAGCCAAGACATCTCTGTGACATTCTTTGGGAGCTGCCACATGGTAAAATGCTTACTCTGGAGAAGATGAACCAATTTTATTCTTTCTTGATTTTCTACTCATCCACCAAGACTTCTGCCTCCAGGACCCATACTGTCACTAGGTCACTAGACCTGAGAACTTTAAGGTCAGGGTCTTGGGCTTATGTGTTCATCCTCGCAATGCCTCACGGGGCGTAGGTCGACATTCTGTTGCAAGGTATGACATAAATAAGAAAAACAGAACTCAGGAAGGAGTTTAACAATGCCCATCCATTCAGCTCCGTCTTCTGCCCTCAAACACACTGAATAGGTCAGGGACATTGATTTTAAAATGGACTCTGCACACCATAAAATAAAAGTTCCATTTTCCAAATATAAGGACAGTTAGGTCCCCACTCATGTGCTCCTAAGTGCGCTGTTCTCTTGCCTTGTCCACTCCTTGGGTGATCACTTGGGCACATATGTATCTCTCCAACACGAGCATGCTTTGTGGTAGAGATTCACCGTTTTTACCTTGGAAATTCCCCTGGTGCTTTCCAAGATGTATACAGTAGGTATTCCATTTATTTGCTTCTTTGTTTTTAATTAAAATGTGGACACCTGACTGTGTGGATACTGAAGCCTAGAAGATAACAATTAATCCAATTTTTTTTTTATTTCCTGTGGGCATCCTGTGCAGTCCAGGGTCTAGATAGTTTCAGTGATCTGGTTTATTAG
>NW_007777951.1:2669-3336 GCF_000696425.1 Galeopterus variegatus
AGAAAATGACCATCTCTCTAGGAACTGCCAACCTCTGGGCTTCTTGCTGTATGAGAAAAATAATAGACGGTTCAAGCAACTTTTACTGGGGTTCTTTCTTTTTTATTTGCGACCAGAAACAATCCAGTTGATAGTAGGTCACCATGTAAACAACTAAGAAGCTGACCACATAGATAATGCAGGGAGGAACCACTATAGCTGCACAAAAGAACCTAAAGCGAGTCCTTGGTGACGTCTCCCCTTTATTATGGTCCTTGACCTGTACCACAAAGACACCCAGACACAACTGAAGTAAAAAGGGCGGTGGCTCGCTAATACGCACAAAGCTCCCAAGACCTTCTTGGGTGTTCTTCCAACCAGATTCTCACAGCAAGCCCCTCTTACAGAAATGGTGGCACCTGGACAGCCAGGATTCACAGGCAGGCAGGCGGACGCCACAGTCTACGTGGGAATACACAGTGCTGCCCTCCACAGCGAGGGCAAGGAGGTTTCTCTTCCACGTTCCAATCTGTTTAGAGTCATTATTTTCTCTTGCCTTCCCTCCCCCTGTTCCTTTTCGAGTGGAGGGAAAAACATGTTTTTTAAAATGTACTACTACAGGGGCCAGCCCGGTGGCGCACTCGGTAGAGTGCAGCGCTTGGGAGCGCAGCGGCGCTCCCGCCGAGGG
>NW_007777952.1:0-848 GCF_000696425.1 Galeopterus variegatus
GCAGTTCTTGTTTCAGTGTTTCATTTGTGTAAGTTTTGCCCTTTCATCTAGGTTGTAAACCCCTTAAAATCCTAGGTTTCATTTCCTAGGAAGCGTTTTATTTCATTTGGTGGCTGGCCAGTACAGGGATCTGAACCCTTGACCATGGTGTTAAAAGGCTGTGCTGTAACCAACTGAGCTAGCTAGCCAGCACCTAGGACACATTTTAAAGGAATGGAGACAGCATTGCCCCAAGGAAATTTTTGTCCTGGCTGCCAAGTAGCTGTGAGATCTTAGCGGGGAGTCATTAAGCTTCCTCAAGGCCTCTGTTTCCTCATCTGTAGAATTACAGGGCTGGACACTCACGCAGGGACTTCCAGCCCTAATGTCCTGTGATTCTGTGCCTCCGGGCCCACCTCCTTGCTTATCCCTCCCAGTACCCAGCACTGGGTTCCCTCCCCAGTATCTGCCAAGTAGTTGAACTTGTTCACCTCACAGTGCAGGCCAGTTCACCTCTCAGAGTTGGAGCTCCTGGGATCAGGGACAACTTTACTGGAATAAACATGGGGTGGACCTACAGAGACCCCTGCGCTTCTCAGCCTTGCCTCTGTCCTCTACCGAGAAATTCCAGGCATCAAGGACAATGGTCTGGTCCCTTGAAGTCTCTGTTTCAGTTCTGTGTCTTGGTGTATGCTGTCTGGTTCCTTCAGATGCAGGGTGGATTTGGAGGCAGAGATTGACTGCCGGGGATCTGGGAGGCAGGACAGTGCTGGGACCATGTGTTCCCACTGGAGTCACCCTCGTTCTCTCTACCACCTCTCCCTGGGCAGAGTGTGGCTTCCTCCCTGTTTTTTTTTTTTTTGTGTGTG
>NW_007777952.1:2765-3336 GCF_000696425.1 Galeopterus variegatus
TCTCTCACTACCTGAGCTGCTGATGAATTAGTGGACTCCTTGACAGAGAATAATCCTGATACCATTTGGTTCTGAGTTACTGATTGACTGGCAGCTGGCCGGTACAGGGATCAAACCCTGGACCTTGGTATTATCAGCACCGTACTCTAACCAACTGATCTAACCACTAACCCCCAGTTCTGAGTAATTTAAATGTTAAGTGTGTATTAAATTCAAATATCCAAATTCTGTTTCATCAACAGGTTGCTTGTGGGGGCGCCTCGTGCCAAAGCCCTCCCGCTGCAGAAGGCCAACAGGACAGGAGGCCTATACAGCTGTGACATCACCTCCCGGGGGCCTTGCACACGGATTGAATTTGATAATGATGGTGCGTTCTTCTGCCCTCACTAGGTTCCCTTGGCTAGCTCCCCTGTACCCTACTTGCCCTTTCCATGAGGAAGGAAAGGGGGTACAAGCATTTATTCTTGCAGAGAGTACCTCTTTTATTTATTTGTTTGTTTGTTTATTTATTTATTTATTTATTTATTTATTATTTTAAAAGATGACCTGTAAGGAGATCTCAGCCCTCGAC
>NW_007777953.1:0-1173 GCF_000696425.1 Galeopterus variegatus
TTTTATTGATGCTGAGTCTATAGCTCTTTAAAACAAAATTAGAAGAGGGCCAATAATAAAATGTTCCTCCAAACAAAGGAAAAATGCCTGTCAAAGTTTTATATTTATTATTAGGTTCAAACCTATTTAGGTAGTCCAAATCAAATCACAGGAAAACACATCATCATCATATCTATTACATTTTTTTTTCACAGTTAAAATGAGGTATTCTGGCTTTACAACATTCTATGTTGAGTTAAGCAGTTTAATCAAGGTTACAAAAAAGAAGGAGAGACATATTTGAACATTTCCTAGGGGGAAAAAGCCAAGTGAAATGTGTATGAATAAGATAATTAAGCCACAAAATACATTTCAGAGTATCAAGCAGCATATATGCAAAATTTTAATCTTAACCTTAAAAATTGGTATAATTTATTATTATTATTTTTTTTACCTAGCAAACAACATGCACTGTAGTGTAAAACAAGCAATAGAGGACAAAACGCAGTATCTATGAGAACAGTTTTCAGATTCATGTATCATCTGAATTAACCAAGATTTATTTTCACTATGACAATTTTTTTCTTTTCTAATTGCTGATCAGTGAAGTATTAGTTGGCATATACACAATACAAACAATGCATACACAATCTGTAGTTAATAGTAATACTGGGGTGTAAATTAGTAAGTATAATAGCAGCAAGGTACCATTATTTCTAGCGTATGTTCCAAGATTTATCATATTGATACTATAGATTCATGACTGAAGTGTTGTTAGTGCTATAAGCTAATAACAAATGTAAAATTGAAAGTGTACAAAGCTACCGAAGGCCTATTTGCCTTTTCAAAGTGCTGTGCTTCTTCTTGGGCACAAAGCTCATGAACGAGCCCCTGCTATTTGAATTAAGTACTGGTCCCAAGTTCTGGGCTCCAGTCAGGGATAGTTCTAATGATTGGGTGGGAGCGGGGATGCACTTGAGAGGGTTAGGGAGCAAGAATCACTGTGATGCGTGTGTTGGACATCACTGAATGTACGTGCCTTCCACTGTTAAGTTTTGCCAACATCCTGTGACTAATAGTGATCAGCGAATGAGGAAGGATATCTAGGAGATATGAGAAAGTGGTATTCTATGAAGGAGACGAGAAGGAATGACAGTGAGAATGCCTGACTGTTGATGGGGTTGCCTCAATAGA
>NW_007777953.1:2435-3335 GCF_000696425.1 Galeopterus variegatus
GAGTTGGTCAGTATTGATTTGGAATGAAAGGTAAAGTTTCTTGCTAAATCATGTATCACTCAATCAGTTCACTCCTATGTGTCCCAAGGCAATGCTCGAGTGACAAAGCAATGGTGGTAAACACCAGAGAGCAGCCTGAGGCATATGAAACAAACTTCCTGTCAGTTTGGATATTTGATGCTATCAATTTCTATTTGTTTCCTCTCGGCATAAGAAGGCCATTTAGTGTGTATTGGGAAGCCCACCTTTCAGAAGCCCACATACATGTTGGAGGATTTCTTTGAGCTCTACGTATTTCACGATGCAGGTCAACAAAGGCACCATTCCTGGACAAGTCTGTCATCCTACACCCCACTTATGGGAAGTGAGCCCAAGTACCATTCTCCATACATGCCACAGAAGGAAGAATTTCCACAACTGTGCACCCCCTGGGTATAAGGCATTTAATCTAAACATTAAAAACCTTATATTTGGGGGAGCTAGTCCACCGAGATTTGCAAAACACACAGCACTAAAGTAGCAGACAGCATCTTTATTACAGATGGGAGAATCAGGGAAGACTTAGCACAGGGTCACTTACTCAGCTAAAGCAGGGAGTCTGATGGCTATGCTTCATTCCTTAGCCTGTTTCCCAGAACATAACAGTAAAAATTTGTAGTCTGTCAATAAAAAACATTAAAAAATCTTCAACTGTGGCATGAACTAAATCTGTAACATGGCCTGATTTCATGTAGCCTTCTTGCTTCCCAAGGAAAAAAAGTAGTTTCATTTCAATCTAAATTTCTTGTTTCTCCACCTTTAGTTTTGTGCTAAGCCTTCTAGCTGGGTTGTAACAATGTCTCTTTGTAGAGGATTTTCTAATGGTAAGATTCTGAAAACCAGGGACAGAAAATCCTGACA
>NW_007777954.1:0-901 GCF_000696425.1 Galeopterus variegatus
ACCCACTTTAAACTAGCAGTTTTTCACGTTACTCAGTAACGAAGCTGTAGCAACACACCCAAATGAGAAATATGTTAAAAAACAAAGACAAATGAAAAAAGGGTAAATGTCTGCAACTTACATCACGGGTAAGGGGTAATTTCTTAAACAAAGATCTCTTAAATGTTGTTAAGGAAAAGATAACTAACACAGCAGAAATATGGGCAAAAGGCATGAACATAGACAATTTTTAAAAAAGAATCTAAGTGTGTAAAACAATGTCCAACCTTATTCATTATAAGAGAAACATATTGAACATACAACTTATCAGATAGACAAAAATTCAAGTTTCAGAACAGTTGGAAAAATAATAGGGAAACAGGCCTGCTTGTACGTAGCTCATGGGAACATAAAATTATATAACCCCATGGCAATCAGTTTAGCAATATCTATCAACATTATAAAAACATGTGTTTTTGACCCAGCAATCTAATTTCTGAGAACTAGATTTATAAAGAAAGAAATAACTTATAAAGGAAGAAATATTTATTTATGATTCCTTTATAGTTATTTATATTCCTTTATAATTAAGGAAGATCATTAATTTGAACATAGTCCTTAATAGCACAATATTGAAAATAATCCAAGAGCCAATTGATGTCCTTAATAGCACAATATTGGAAATAATCCAAGAGCCAATTGATAGGGTGCTGCTTAAATGATTTATGATATATTCATCAAAAACTACTATAAAAATGGTACACTAATTTGGGAAGATCTTCCATACATATCATTAAATGGAAAAGGTCAGGTACTAAAGATATAGCTTGGACCATGAGACATGCTGGACATGGTGCAAGCGTCATGGCTGCTTCTAACTCAGCCTAGACCTGCTGCAAAATTCTTTTTTCTCCAGGTCCCA
>NW_007777954.1:2749-3335 GCF_000696425.1 Galeopterus variegatus
ATGGGAACCCAGCCTCTTCTTCAGTCAAAAAGGGATTACCGTGCAATTCTTCAGGGGAGAGGGGACCAAGAGGAAGAAAGGCTGAATGGCCTCCCCAAATCCGCCTTTGAGCTGTGTGAATGTGGGGGAAAGAAGTCATGAGGGAGAGCAGGAAAATATGAGAAGTGGAATTTCTACCAAGTTCCAACTTACCAAGACAAAAAGCAGGGAGGAAAGGAGGCTCCCTGATTTTAATTAAAAAACAAGCAAACAACCAAAATAAACCAAATTAAAGTCCTTAGGAGAATGTAAAAAACAGGGGTTCAAGAAGAATGGGGCTTCCACCTAGAGAAGAATTTCTCTGGCCTTAGAGAAGGAGAGATACAGGAGAAATAATGAGAAGATTTCAGAAACAGAATGGTTCCCATGACCCCAATTTCCGCAGGAAATTAGTGAGAAAGCCGTCAGGCTTCAAGATGCCTTGTGGCTGGGGATGAGGAGTATCTCAGTGGATAAACTGCGTGGATCTTTTAATAGGAACTAAATAAAAAATGATTGTTTCAAAGACAGTTGCATGGCAGGTAATACAAATTCCCCTCTTCCCAAG
>NW_007777955.1:0-1039 GCF_000696425.1 Galeopterus variegatus
AATAAAATAAAATAAATAGTAATAATGGTAGAATTAAGTATAAAGCAGACATACAATGGAGAAAAACAATGGAGTGAAAATTTTATTCTTTAAAACAAATTCATAATATTGAAAAACCTCCAACAAGATGATCAAGAAATGGAAAGAAAAAAATAAAATGTACTGTATTTGAAATGAAAGAGGACATGGCTATGGTTCCTCCAGATTACTAAAGACATAAAAAGTTGATGTTATGAATAATTTATGCTGATAAACTTGACAACATATTTAAAATAGGAAAATTCATTTGGAAAAAACCTAACCAAAATAAATAAATGAATAAGACTGCTCTTGGTCTAACAGTTTTTGTTTTATTTATGTCTGCTTTTTTCCTTGTCTTTGATGCCTTGCAGTTTTGCTATGATGTTGATAGGAGTATTGATTTCTTCTTATTTGTCTTGCTAAGTAGGCTGACTGACTGTCATAATACCTAGAAATTTTGTCTTTTACCAGTTCTGGAAAATTCCAAATTTGGATAAATTATTCGACTTCTATGTAGCTCACTTCTTGAAACCCTTCAGTGTCTCCATCTTTTACTGACAGTATCACTACTCAGGCCTGTCATGATCTGGTCCCCACACATGTCTATAATTAAGTTTCCCATTCCACATTTGTTTGCCAGGAAACGGATGCTATTTCTTGTTCATAACTCAGCTCAATTACCACTTACTTTCTGAAGCCTTTCCTGAAATCTCTTCTCCCTAACCACTCTCTGTTTGGTGTATCCACTTTTTCCTGCTCATGTGTCTTATCGGTTGACTGCATTTATCTATTTATGTGTAAATGTCCCCCTACAAGTCTCAAGTTTCCATTGGACAGCTCCCTTTGTATTTACAGAAACAGGTTCTTAGCATGGGCTCTATAAATGTTTGTAGATTAAACAAGTGTATCGAGAAATGATTCCTATCTACTTCACAGGGATCTTGTAACAACTAAATAAATACCACATGATAAAGCACCTGTCAAATAGCAAGTGCTAATCCACTGTTTGAATCTCCAC
>NW_007777955.1:2826-3335 GCF_000696425.1 Galeopterus variegatus
CTCTCCAGACTTAGCAAGACTGAAATAATGTGGTCTTTCAGCTAAGCTGACATTCCAAGGTTGACTTTGTGGTTGATGAAACTGCATAGTCAAAGAAGTCTGACGTAATCTTTCCTCCACGTTAGGGAGAGCTTGCTTCCGCCTGCTGGTCCTTGGTAGGGATATGCTACTCTCCGCTTGCTACTCAGATTAGCAATATATACTATACAGACTGTAAGATTAGCAATACACACTGTTTCCAGTAATGTGGTAGGTGATACCACTAAAAGTACCTGCTGGCACCTTTTAGACTTAGGACTGATGACTGGGACTATCATTGGACTGGCAGTGCCTCCTGGTGGCCAAGGCTCCAAAGATTTCCAACTGCAAAGTGGCCAGAGCAGCAATAGCCCAGCAGGCAACCCTTGCCCTCTCCTCTCCTTCCTTCTGAGTCTTGTCCCAACATCATGCAGTGAGAATTCGGTGCTGATCAGGTCATCATCATACTAGCCTTTTCAGTATTTTGCTGA
>NW_007777956.1:0-645 GCF_000696425.1 Galeopterus variegatus
CTCACCCGAGCGCAGTCATCCTACCGGGTTCGCCAGCCCTGCCCCTCGGGGAGCTCCTGCGCATCCCTCACAGCCTTGCTGAAGTCACTGTCCCTCCTGCGCCCTCCCTTTCTCCTCTGGAGGACGCCTCTCCCTCCTGCCTGCCTCCGTCACAGCCAGAGCCGCATAGTCTGTCTCCACGGGACTGGGTGAGGGCAGGGACCGGTGTGAGTCCTGCCCGGGGTCCCAGTGCTGGCGCAGAGCCTGAGCTGGCAGTCCCGGTGCCTTGTCAGGCTCCCTGCACCTCAGACTCACAGGCTACGTCCCTCCTGGGCCTCACCTTCCCCTCGTGTAAGATGCGGGAAGGGACTGAAGGTGTCTATGGTGTCCTTCAACTTAGAACCTCTCTGACCTGCTACCTGCCTAATGGAGGTGCCCATCAGGGACAAGAATGGATGTGAAAAAGGCTTTGAAAAATTCATAGCAGGAGGCAGAGGAGCGAGCCTTTATTTTTGTAGAGCAGAAGCGGGGGGATTACGGACAGAGGCTGCAGATGAAAAGGAACACTTTGTGGCATTTAATGTAGAACACAGGCTCCCATTAACGCACCGGCATCAAATATTTACCAAAGTGGCATTAAAAATTAACCTTTAGGATGTGGATGTT
>NW_007777956.1:1353-3335 GCF_000696425.1 Galeopterus variegatus
AAGGCTTTGAAAAATTCATAGCAGGAGGCAGAGGAGCGAGCCTTTATTTTTGTAGAGCAGAGGCGGGGGGATTACGGACAGAGGCTGCAGATGAAAAGGAACACTTTGTGGCATTTAATGTAGAACACAGGCTCCCATTAAAGCACCGGCATCAAATATTTACCAAAGTGGCATTAAAAATTAACCTTTAGGATGTGGATGTTTAAAAGCCCCAAGTCTTACGGAAAGTCAGGAGAGTGGAGCGTCGAGAAGGAAGCTACGAGCAGGGCATGAACAACAGACGCCCCTGGAGCCGGGCACAGCTCCCGGTGGACCCGCTGCCACAGCCAGAGCTGCCCCCAATCCCCGTACTCACCGTGAGCCCTTCTGAGGCTCCCAGCAGCCTACAGGACAGGGACAGACCCTCAGTGGACATTCACAGCCCTCCATGACCCGGCCACGGCCTCTCTGGGCAGCTGAGGTCTGTAGGATGGGAAGGAGCAAAGCTGCCCGGGTTGGAGGAGACCACGGTGGGAGTGGGGAGCAGTCCAGGCACTGGGAGCAGCATGTGCAAAGGCACTGGGGCATCGGGGGGAAAGTCAGGGTGGTACAAGTGGGGACAGAGGGGAGGGCGGGAGACACAGGCGGGGTCTGATGGTGCAGGGCCATGGTGAGGAGTGGGCTTCTTATTCTGGGGGCAGGGGAGCCCCTGAGGAGAGGAACATGACCCACGTTGCCATTTTAGCAAATTTCTCTGGCAGTCAGTGGGGAAGCTAGTCCATCAAGGAGGCTGCCACTGTCTCGCAGGCAGGGCTGCCTGCAGCTTGGGCGAGGGGTGGTAGCAGAGGTGGCGAGTCGCAGGGGCAGAGTCACAGGCCTGGCTGGTGGATTGGGTGAAATATGGGAAGGAAGTGGGGGAGGAGCAAGGAGGATGTCCGGGACCCTAGACCAAGCAGCTGGGAAGAGGGGACCCTGGGGCAGGTGTGGCTTTGGGGTGTCTTGAGTCTGAGGCACCTGAGGCTATCGGCAAAGCAGTCTGGGGAGGAGCAGCCCCCACTGAGGCAGGAGGAAGCACAGGAGGATGTGGGGTCTGGAAGCCCCAGAGGAGAGTGTCTACAGGAGAAGCAGGCTCAGCCAACAGGGTGCCCCGTCCTCTGCTGTTGTTCCCACAATGCCCCTGCAGGCCATCCCTGTCCCACAGTGTAATCAGTGGGCTCCAAGAAAACACCAAGGCACCTTCCTGCCTGTCAGAAGCCGCTGGGTGTAGCTGGCACCAAATGACATCATCACCCCCTCCCCCTGTCCCACCCCACTGCCTGGCCTTCTGCGTGTGCCGGGATGTCAGCCAGCTTCCTTCCTAGCGATAGAAAGTGAGGTTTCATGTTAAATTCTTCAGAATGATATGGTGCCCTGTAAAACACAAATAACTCTAATTTGTCCACACACACGGGATCTTTGCTTTGACGGCTTGTCGTATTTCCTGGAGACCCGCTGAACAATAACTGGGGGACAAGGGGCAGTTTGGAGAGCACTGGACATTTCACCCGCACCACGACCCCTCAGGGCAGGTGGCATTTTTCTTGCCATTTTGTGGATGTGGAAACTAAGGTTCTGAGAGGCCATGTGACACGTCCAAGACAAACGGCCAGTGAGAGGCTTTACTGGGAGAACCCACATCATGCCCAGGTCCCAAGAAGCACCCTTATCTGCAGTGCGCGTGCAGGCACACGCACACACGCGCACACATGTGCACGGGCACACACGGGCACCCCTTCCCTCTCGTCCCCTCCCCTGCACCTCGGCCACAGCCCATCTCCATTGATCTAGGTGACCCATCAAACATCTTGCTAAAAATGAAAGAAAAATTCCCAGGGTCTCTCACCACCCCCTTTTTGAAATGCTGTTTCCCCCACTTAATGAGACGTACATCTGTCGGTGCTTACTGTGTGCGAGGCACTTTCATACGCACCGTCTCATGTAACCCTCGCAAAAATCTCCACTTA
>NW_007777957.1:0-842 GCF_000696425.1 Galeopterus variegatus
TAATCCAGCCAAGGATTGAACTGATTCAAAGCTAGGCTTCAGTCCTTGTAAGAGCCAGTGTTATCTTTTTTTTTTTGTCCTTTTTGAGACCGGCCGCACCGCGCTCAGCCAGTGAGTGCACAGTTCATCCCCATACAGGATCTGAACCCGCAGCGGGAGCGCTATTGCGCTCCCAGCACCGCACTCTCCCGAGTGCGCCATGGGCTCGGCCCAGAGCCAGTGTATTTTGGGGGTTCTCGTAGCTCCTAGGGTAAAGCCCTTCAGAGTTACAGCAGAAAACCTGAAGTGTTTTCCACAGCCCCTCCCATAATCTTATGAAACTACCAAAAGGTCTGATCAGCTTCTCAGACTCTTAGCAGCAATTTTCAAATTAGAATATGTCTTAAGAGAGAAAATGTCACCGAATGTCAGTTTTACCTTTTGGGGTTTTCCTTCTTTCCATGGTTTTGGCTCCACAAGTCTTTATTGCCTTAATAGCTCTTCAGTGCTTTCAAATAGATGTTTTTAATGTTTTGTTCTATTTTCCTAGTTCTTAGCAGGAGGCCTGGTTTAATGTAGTTCACCATTGCTTTAGGCTTATCTTTTAAAAACTGAGCTTATGCTAAGTGAAATAAGCCAGTCACAGAAGACAAATACTGTATGATTCTACTTATATGAGATATCTAAAGTAGTCACATTTATAGAAACAGAAAGTGGAATGGTGGTTGCCAGGGGCTTGGGGGAAGAGGAAAAGGGGAGTTGTTTGATGAGTATACAGTTTCAGTTCAGCAAGATGAAAAAGTTCTGGAGATCTCTTGTACAACAATGTGTACATACTTAATACTACTAAAAGTATACTTAAA
>NW_007777957.1:2650-3335 GCF_000696425.1 Galeopterus variegatus
TTTACTGTTTTGTAGAGTAAGATGTAAATGCTACCAAGTAATAAACTTATCAATAATTTGATACTTAATAGTAGAGAGAACTATACTAAGGTCAGCATGTGGTACTTGGCCGGATGGATAATATGTAACTGACTTCTAGAACCAGACAATTACACGCCTGGTTTTCCTACCAAAAAAAAAAAAAAAATGTGAGATAATATCTAAGAAACAGCATCACTATGCGTTAAGCATGTCATGTCATAGAGGAAAACTAATTTCACTATGCCTCTATTTATTGTTAAATTAGCATATTTTTAGTATGTGCCTTTTGTTGAAAACACAGTGCTGCATTCTCCACTAGGGCATTTGCCAAATAAGATGAAGGTTGCCTTAGTTCTCTGCCCACACTGGCTTGACCTACCATTATTTGCATTCTCTAACTAGCTAATGGTACTCTTTGCTTCCCAATACCTACTCCTGACACCCTTCCATTCTCATTGAAACTTATCTGTGTGTTATAACCCATTCTTTCTTTGTGGTTTCTCTGCTTTCTAAAGTGTCTACTCAGAAGTTCTTTATAAAATTAATCTGGGCTATCCATGGAAAAAGGCAGCTTTGAGGCAATGTGCTTTTTTTATTTTTTTATTTTTTTATTTTTTTTTGTCTTTTGTCTTTTTTCCGTGTCCGGCAACAGATCGCAACCCTC
>NW_007777958.1:0-930 GCF_000696425.1 Galeopterus variegatus
GAACATTGGCTATTGTTTATTCTCCCCTCTGTCCAAACAAAGAAGTGTTCTTTGTTTATTTGTTTCTTTTTTCTTTCTTCTTTTTTTTTTTCCCCCTGGGTCAATGCAGTCCTCCCCTGTGTAAACCAGGGTGGACTGGAAATGTATTTCTCTGAGGTCTTTTCCGGTCAAGAGTTCCAGTTTCTTCCCTTAGAACAGTAGTAGTTTACAGTTGTAACTAGAACCAAGGTGATAGCTGAATGGCTTCTTGCCGAGAGCTGCTTGGGCTGGTGGCAGGGGCAGGATCTTCCCCAGTGACACTAGGAGGCAATACCTTTATAAATTCCATCTTATCAGGGTCCAGCAATTGAATCCTGAGCCTCGATTTGAACCTGTATCTCCTACTTTGCCTGAGTCCTGGACCTGGAAGAAATTATATTTATTTATGTGTGTCCTTCCTCAGAGGTGGAGATAGTGGAAATAAGGAACAAAGGTTTTATTCACACCTGAACTTAGATTTAAACATAAGGAAGTGAGGAAAAAGTATTAGCTGTGCTATTTAAATGGCACTGTAGGAACATCTTGATTACAAAGTCACAGTCCATTTTCATTTCCATGGTGGGAGCCAGTTTGGGGGCTGAATGGGAAAATCAGTATAAATTAGCTGAGACCTTCTTCCTTCCTGGATGGTGGGGCTTTCTTTTGAGTTTGAACCACACTTACAAATGGCATGAAGTCACATGGCCCTGGATTCCAATCTTAATTTTGCTAGTTTGTAGCACATTTAGCTAAGTTACTTAATCTTAATTTTCCAGTTGTAAAACTGTAATAATTGTACCTACCCCGTATGGTTGTCAGGATAGTTAAATGAGATAGTGCTTATAAAGGGTTCTTAGCACAGTATGTGCAATGCAGAGTACTGATTTTGCAAGAAATTACCTTTTGAATAAT
>NW_007777958.1:2343-3334 GCF_000696425.1 Galeopterus variegatus
CCAAACGCAGTCCTTTTGGGTTTTTACGGAACCTTCATTATATAGACATGTTTGATTAAATCGCTGACTATTGATGATCAGTCAGTTCACCATTTAGCCCCTCCCCACCACCCAGAGGACTGAAGTTAGGGGATGGAACCTGGTTCTCCTTGCGAACCTCCCCTTTCTGCCCCATGTTGGGGCTGTGCAGGAGCCCCCAGCCATTGGCATACAAAAGACACCATTTGGGAGATTCCATGGGTTTTAGGGGCTATGTGCCAGAAACAGGGGTAGAGATCGAATATATATATTTTCTATTATGTCACAGGGAGTTTAATGCAATTTTCCAAAAGAGGGCAAAAGAGTACTTGGGTAAGACACATTAGTACTTTTTTTCAAACTTTGATTTAATTTAAACATCAACATGAAGAGGATATTGTTTTGGTTAATATGCATGTGAAGTATTAACTAACAGACTCCAGTAAATTCAAGATGAAACCCTTTCTTTGCTTCTCAAACTGAAAATTTGGGGGGAAGTCATGTCAGCACACAGCCCAAATCATTAAGTTGACAGGGAGGAGTGATTCTTCAACCTGGCTGGGTTGCAGAATCTGATGTCCGGAGGTTTGGTTTTTGGTTTTCCTATTATCATCACAGAAAAGCCCCCTGTATTGAAATTTAAGTTGTGTCTTACAGACATAGTGCACTGCTTGGGGCAATTTTTTGCCTTATATGGCATTCTTTTTCAAAACCAGAAATGTCTCTTAGCTGACCATTACTCGTAGTTAAACATTTCACAATCACTGTTTGTTAAACGTACTTAAGACTTGAAGACTTTCTTAGAAAAGAGCTAGTAAAGACACCCCTTTGTTTTCCTTCTACCACACCTAACCCCCACCTTCAGGCCAAAGTTTTCTTTTTAAGTTCTGTGAAATTATTTACTCTCATTTATTTTGGTTAAGTAAGCTGTCTTAAATGCCATACTTCTGTTGTGTGCCTGCTTACCATTCTT
>NW_007777959.1:0-426 GCF_000696425.1 Galeopterus variegatus
TCTTCTAAGTACAGAGGACACAAGAAGAAAAGACAGAATTCTTTTCCTCAAGGAGGTCTCAATCTTATGAAAAGAGAGACACACTCTGCTCAGTCCAATATTAATGATTTACAAACCTGAGCCAACATGACACAAAGGTATATGTGCATCAAGCTAGCTTTACAGTGACCTAACCTCAGGACCATCCTGGGGCTAGGCTGGAAGTCATCTTCATGTGGTGATAACACAAGTGAGCCTGTGAGGTCTTGAAACTCAGGCAGTGAGATATCCTCATTAAATTGTTGGGTCAGCAGAGCCATTTTCAAGTTGTTGCGCTGGAGTTGGACCTTTTGTCTTGTCCGACAGTCTTCCTTCTGAGTCTTCATGTAGGACTGACTGTGGTGGCCCTGTCCTACTGCAGCCTGTCCTCAGTCACGGGCCAAAAAA
>NW_007777959.1:2150-3334 GCF_000696425.1 Galeopterus variegatus
GTAGAGGTCAGAGATATTGATTGTGAAATATCCTATAATAAACAGAATAGCCATCAGTCCCGCACAACAAAAAATCATCGTGCCCAAAATGTCAATAGTGCCAAAGTTGAGAAACTGTGATCTAAGTGAATCATCAATATTCTCATAGATCTTTTACATTTTGTATTTTTCAAATTAATTGGACATTAATGGTAGACAGACAAAGATGAATGCAATTCCTGTGTTCCTTAAGTGGTGTGTGGAAGATGCTGAGGGAGCTAGCAGCTTCAAAGGAGTCTCTTAGCACAACAAGAAAGTGCAAGATACCCAGTGTGAGGTGTTAAACTGAGACCAGATTCCTACCTAGCATTTGCCAGAAAATTGCATCCCTCTACATCTCTGTGTAAGCATGCTGGGGCTGCTGAGGCTGTGTCTATTTGTTCTAGACACACACACTCTGCTGTGTGTCCATCCTCTTGATGCCCAGCCCTACAGCAGTTGGGGATGAGAGCGGGAAGGGAGAAGGGGCATGGGAGGCTGAGAGGGTACATTTGAGACCTGTCGCTGCACTCACCAATAACACACATCTCCCCTGCTCTCAGGTCCTCAAACTCATCTCGGTGTTCTATCCTTCCCAGATTTCAAATTTGGATTTTAACCTAATGGCACTGATGTGTGTGTGGGAGAGACTAAGGTACAAAGTGTCTTCACAACGGCCACACCAGCATTTAACTCTTTTGCTCTCCTCTCTGATTCTACCTCTTAATCCCAGCCCATAAAGTATTTTTCAAATGTGTGACAATGTTAAGCTTTATCTGTGTTACAGGGAAGCAGTGAAGGTTAAGAAATCCCTCGCTCCCTTTCTTTTCCTTAAAAGGTTAATAGCAAAGGACCATGCTCCCCTCACATGGTCCCAAGTAGACCAGCCTCCACCTTTGCCCGTGACTCCCCACTTTACCTGTCTTTATAAAATCCCAAGCCTCCCTGTTTGTCTTGAAGATGTTTCTCATTAATGAACTTCCTCCTTATTGCAACGGCCTGAATAAAATCATCTTCTCAATTGTCTAATGCATTTCATTCTTCTCACTGAGTATAGAGGAAAATTGACTATTGCTGATCACACATTCATCAGTGCCTCCTGTTTATAACATAAATTTTGCACTTTTAGTCATTCCAAGCCCTAGATTTTGATTCTGAGAAACAAA
>NW_007777960.1:0-443 GCF_000696425.1 Galeopterus variegatus
CTTTTAATGGCACACTTATGTCCAATTTTAAACAACATGATTGCCCAGTGCACAATACCATATTATTTAGTTATATTTGTTGATTAACGTTTATTGAGTGCTATCATAAAATAGCTGATTTAAGCTCTGAGCAGCAATATCACCCCAATTTCAGAGATGAACATTGTGGTCTAAATACATTGCTTGTTGCTCCAATTTACAGAAGAGATGTGAATGTGACATATTTGAACACAGATTGTCTAACTCCTGAACCTATGATCTTAAACACTATAAAATACTGGTATATGTAACCTGGGCAAAATGAGAAATTCTAATATCTCGTTTCTTATTTTCAGTAGCTTAAATTTCTACAAACAAAGTTGTAAATAACAGATAATAAAATATAAACAGTTCAGAGAAAAGAGGAAATATGGTTGAAACAAGTTACTTAAGGGTCCTCCTAA
>NW_007777960.1:1667-3334 GCF_000696425.1 Galeopterus variegatus
GGGAGCAATATTTGAGTTAGAGAATCAGATGTTATGGAGCAAAAACTGATATCTTTTGGGGAACTCAGCTAGAATAGTTTAGCTGTAGTCAGTAGGAAAAAAACATAGAGGGGAAAAAGGCTAAAAAGATAAATGGGGTTATTAGCAGAAGATATTGCAAAAGAAGGATTCAAATATTTTCCTGTAAATAAGAATACAAAGCTTTTGTGCTTTATTTTTGCTTTAATCAGAAGACAAATATGATAAAAACAATAGAGTAAGAAGATTAACTCCATTTTTCCACAGATTAAATTTTACTTTGCATAACTCATGTGTTTGTAGTTGTTGTTAAGTCTTAAATATTTTACATAATCAGAGCAAACAGCAGAGAGGCCAAATAGCCTAAGTGAACGAAGGTCCACTCTCTGAGTCAAGACAAGAAACACAGCCTAATTGATATTCTCAACAAGTGGTTCTCTAAACGTGGTCTCTGGACCAGCAACATCAGCATTACCTACGCTTGTAAGAAATGCAGATTAGTGGGTCACACCCCTGACCTGCTGATCAGAAACTCTCGTGGTGGGGCCTAGGGACATCTGTTTTAACCAGCCCTCTAGGAGACTTGGTGCATGTCAGGCTTTGAGAACTTCTGCTGCCGACATTGCTACTCCAGCTGTGATCAGTATCAGCAGCAGAGACATCACCTTGCAGCACATCGCAAATGCAGAATCTCAGGCCCCACCCCAGATGTACTGTTTCAGAATCTGCTTGTTAACCAGTTCCCTTAGGTAGTTCATGGCTGTGTTAAACTTCTCGAGAAGCACCAACCCAGAAAATGTGTACTAGGACATACATTTCCTGGATTCTCCTCTGACTGGTTTGTAGGGAAGAACCTTTCTGTGTAGATCACGGTACCTAATAAGTCATGTTTGTTTCCTTCATGTCCTCTCTAGACCACCAGCACACTCTCTGTTTCTTTTCGTTCCCTCCACTTGAAGCCCNTACTCTTTTTTAAAAAATTATTTTTAATTGCACATATTTGTAGGGTGCAGTGTGTTGTTTCAATACATGCATATGCTGTACAATGAGTCACTTAGTCTTTATATCTCATTACTCAATCACTGTGTAATCAAATAGTTCCTATTCTTGGTTATAAGTCCATACCACTATTAGTACTATTTTCAAAATTCTAATCAGCCCCCTTTCTCTACCACACACAGACATACTGAATTAGAATCATTGTCAGTTTGTCCAGCAATGTGTACCTTCAGAGACTCAAGGGTGAAGAACATTTACTACTTTAATTTCTCACAAAATGCATTCTGGTCCCAGAACTCAATAGTACGATAGTAACAGAGCAATTCAGTTTGCTGATAAACACAATATTTTTTTCTCAGATCTTCTTTGGCTTATTTCAATATATCACACTGTCTGGCTAGGCTACAGCTAATGTCAGCATCCTGCCGACATCACCAATTGTGGTGCTCTGCTAGGCTAAGGCCTGGAATCCTGCTCATACCACCAACTGTCTAGCTCTTAATCCTGTTCGTGATGCCAACATAAAGCTAGGCAACCAGGCCAGCTGTCAGGCTCTTTTACCTGCTGGTAATCCTGCACTGACTGAGCCGATTGTTGAGCTAGGGCTGGGTCTGGAGCCCACAGACCCCTCAAGCCCATTCACAGACTGG
>NW_007777961.1:0-3334 GCF_000696425.1 Galeopterus variegatus
GCATTGGTCTCTGGGCTGCATAATTTAAAAGAGAAAAATTAAGTGTTTCTCTTAGAATTTTCCAGTTGTCATGAGACATTCCTCTTTGGGCCTACTGGATCGGATATGCTTTCAAAATCAAACATCCCCAAGGCATCGGGGACCCTGGAGTCACATTGGCAGGTCAGTCTTTCCGTGGGCAGTTTCTGCATCTGTAGATGGGAATCTACTGCTAGGATCATGCAAGGATTTACTGAGACAATATGAAATTGTCTGCACAGTGCCTGGTTCATAACGGGCGGTATCAGGAGAAGCTGTGCTTCTTTTTTTCTGTTGCTGTCACTATTATTATAAAGATGATGATGATGCTCAGTGCTGAGAGGAATTAGCGTCCAGACCTCCAGCTGGTGTTGCCCGAAAGACTGATCCCAAGCTTCCCATCACCTGTGGCTCTGGTACAGGAGGTTTACCGCTGCAGAGCGTTCTGTCTGTCAGAAGACTAACCGGTCTCACTCGGGCTGGATGTGAAAGCTGCTTGAGCAGCAGAGAGGTTGGAGGGAGATGAATCAGTGCCAGGAACTTTGGAAAGGTGACCTTCTGTCTTCATGGATGTGTTGTTTTGAGTTGTGCCATTGAAAGTTACAATTTCCAAAAATGAAGTGAAAATACGGTGATTCCGTGTACACATTCCATGACTGACTGTTTTTGCAGATCTGTTCACTTGGCCGTGGAAGGGTGAAGGCAGAGGGGTGGAGGCTCCTGGCTGTGGCCGCCACAGGGGTGGGCAGGCATTGTGGACCCTGTACGCATGTGTGGGCATGGCGCTGCTCACAGCTGCCCAATCACTCTGAAGCCATGAGAATAAGCAGCTCCCCTGCCCTGGTGAGAGCCCTTGGGCTGCCCTTTTAACCCAGATGAAGTCCCCAAGCAGAGAGGCCAGAAGAGGGCAGAGTCCCCCTTATGTGCAGCTCAGGTGGTCTCAGTGAAGGATGAGCGCATTCTCTGTCTGCTAAGGCTGAGTTAGGGTATACTTCTCAGTTGTAGCAGAAACCATAGTTTGGTGACTTTGACCCTGAATAAGCCCCCTCCAGTTTGTGAAAAGGCAGGTGCTTTGGCAAATGGACTGAAATCTGTTATTCTGTGTCAAACACTGTATAGGTCGGGAATTGTCTGCCTTCTCTTCTTTTTCCAAACATAGTGATATTTTGTTCTCAGACCGCATTGGTCTCTGGGCTGCATAATTTAAAAGAGAAAAATTAAGTGTTTCTCTTAGAATTTTCCAGTTGTCATGAGACATTCCTCTTTGGGCCTACTGGATCGGATATGCTTTCAAAATCAAACATCCCCAAGGCATCGGGGACCCTGGAGTCACATTGGCAGGTCAGTCTTTCCGTGGGCAGTTTCTCTGCATCTGTAGATGGGAATCTACTGTTAGGATCATGCAAGGATTTACTGAGACAATATGAAATTGTCTGCACAGTGCCTGGTTCATAACGGGCGGTATCAGGAGTAGCTGTGCTTCTTTTTTTCTGTTGCTGTCACTATTATTATAAAGATGATGATGATGCTCAGTGTTGAGAGGAATTAGCGTCCAGACCTCCAGCTGGTGTTGCCCGAAAGACTGATCCCAAGCTTCCCATCACCTGTGGCTCTGGTACAGGAGGTTTACCGCTGCAGAGCGTTCTGTCTGTCAGAAGACTAACCGGTCTCACTCGGGCTGGATGTGAAAGCTGCTTGAGCAGCAGAGAGGTTGGAGGGAGATGAATCAGTGCCAGGAACTTTGGAAAGGTGACCTTCTGTCTTCATGGATGTGTTGTTTTGAGTTGTGCCATTGAAAGTTACAATTTCCAAAAATGAAGTGAAAATACGGTGATTCCGTGTACACATTCCATGACTGACTCTTTTTGCAGATCTGTTCACTTGGCCGTGGAAGGGTGAAGGCAGAGGGGTGGAGGCTCCTGGCTGTGGCCGCCACAGGGGTGGGCAGGCATTGTGGACCCTGTACGCATGTGTGGGCATGGCACCTCCCAGCTGGCCAGCTCCCAGCCCTCGGCTGGGCTGCCTCCCCTCCTCCACTGCCCATCCTGCCCAGCCAGCCACTCCGCTGGGGTCCCCACCTGGCACTCCTGTGCCCTGCACAGTCAGCACTCAGCTTGCATCTCTGCTTCTCCTCTCTTACCCTACCTCCTGGTGACTCAGAGAGGACCTCCACAATAGGGGCTCCTGTCACCACTGTGCTCAGGAGACCCAAATCCATATCTCTGTCTGCCTTTGTCTTCAAAGCTGTGAGCCCACCCCACATGGCCCCACCAGCTTCTGAATTCATAGTTGAAAGGCAAAACCCCAGCCCGAGCACAAAATAAGACACACCAGGAGACAGGGACTCAACCAAACTGTATTAGGCAGGCAAAATGAACAAGCGGGATGCCTTCTTGGAAGTGGGAGCAGCAGCAGGAGAGTCGGGGTGGGCCTTTTATATCCAGTTAGGCTGAGCTGGACTGTTCCTATTGGCTAAGAAGGAAGGGGAGGGAGTGGGGTTTAAGCTGAGCTGGGACTTTCTCATTGCGTGTGCAGGAAGGTGACATGGCAGCTAGGGGATTTTTCTGAGTGGGGGTTTTCTGGGAAACTTTCTCAGGTGCCATTTTGTGTATCTTGGTCTTTAACACCATTTTACTTCTCTGGTGGAGGGTATATTAGCCAACAGACAGTTGCTCACAGTTGGGCTCTCTGTCCCTATTATGGAACCAAATGGACTTCCTTTGCCTGCACCCAATGCTGACACACCAGTCTTTACAGCAGAGAACAAGTCTTACTTGCAAGGCAACCGAGCAAGAAAACAGGAGAAATATATCTCAAATCTACCTTGTCCACATTAGGAAAGAAGGGATTTTTATGGGGAAGTGCTTAGGGATGGTGTGAGGTGTGTGGGATCGTGAGGGGTTAAAGGGTTTGAAGAAGTTCTTCAATGATTTGTGCAGGTGCAAGCTGTCTTCATGCCTCTGCATGTTCAGAAAATGGCACTGTTAGCAGGATCTAGAAGTGGAGTTTCTGGCCCTCTGGTGTCAAAAGGTCACCCATTGGCCCTCATGCAGACTCAGTAGAGAGGTCTGTGGGCTAAACCAGTTTAGCTCAGTTTGTGCTGGGCCAAGCTAACTCCAAGGGTCCTGCAAAGCACCTTAGGCATGCAACTTCTGCACCAGAGGTGTTGCCTTAAAAGGCAGATAGGAAGAAACAAAGTGAGAGGTTAGTTATGGAAATTTACTGAGAGAAGGAGCAATTTAAACAAGGAATAAATTTTTTTTTCCTTTTTGTCTTTTTTTTCATGACCAGCAACGGATCGCAACCCTCAGTGTCG
>NW_007777962.1:0-585 GCF_000696425.1 Galeopterus variegatus
TCCTTCACAAAAATCACATGACTGCTAAGTGATAGTGATAAAATAGAAATACAAGCCACCAAACTCAAGCATTCTTATTTTATTCTATTCTTTTCCACCAACTGGATCAATTCTAGACTTATCGCTCATTCTTTATTGCTATTTCATTTTCACTAATTTCAACTTTAATATCTAATATTTTCCTCCTTCTTTTCCTGATTTATATTTAACATTTTTTCTAACTCTTTAATTTGAAAAAAATTTAACATTTTTTCTAACTCTTTAATTTGAAAAAATAGTTCATTTATTTTCAATTTTCTCATGATTAATATTAAAAAGAAGAAAGCTGTGAAAACTTTCATAAAAACCCATTTTGGTATGAACCATTCTAACTGTTATTGTCATTATGTCAGTAATCAGAAGTTTCAGTTCTCCTTTGTTATAACTGTTTTTTGAAATGGATATTTAAATTTTAAAGAGTTCAGACATTTAAAAAAAATATTGATTGTTTAATTATAGTTCTGTGTGGATTACATTTAAAATACCTTTGAGTTTTATTTTCTGGACTTGTGCAAATGTTTCAAGGATCTTTCAAATAAACATATT
>NW_007777962.1:1060-3334 GCF_000696425.1 Galeopterus variegatus
CTTTGAGTTTTATTTTCTGGACTTGTGCAAATGTTTCAAGGATCTTTCAAATAAACATATTCTCATTTCATTTGTAAGATGTAAGTCTCTAAGATTTCACATAATGACAAAGATGGGAGAATTCAATGCATGTACCGATACTATAAAGACAACTATATTAATCATACTTCTTTCATCTTTTTTTATAGTTTGGGCTCTGCGTTTTGTTTTCTTTTCCTTTTCAGGTGTTGACTATATGTATTTTGCTATTTTATCCTCTATTATTTGTAATTTTGTGATTAGGTTTTAATGTTTTTGAACATTTTTATTTTATGAAAATCACAAGAAAGATTACTCTTAAACCTTTTGCAAGCTGAGATGATTAGCTCTACTCTTAACCCTATTAAAACCTGAGATGATTAGCTCACTATTAATTCTTCCCTTAAATCCATTTATTTCCCAGTTTCATAGATATAATGAAAGGATTCAGATTCACATTATTACACCTGATAACTTTTCTCAAGTTATATCTCTTATTCTGCATATTTTTACTAAAGTTTTTTAACTTACAAAATATTTATTTAGATCTAACTATGTTTCACTGTTTTCCTTTCACATTGCCAACCCTTTGCATCAGAACTTTCCCATGTATTATTTTTTTAATTTCAATTTTTGCTTTCTTTTACTGGAGTAAATATCTACAATCTTTCCTTGTCATGTTTCAGAATACATACTTAAAGCTTTAATACTCTTTTAAAATAATGTAATTCTGCATACAACTTCAATCAAGTTTCTAACTAATAATTGATGGAATAGTGTGTTAATGTTAAGACTGAAATTTGCAGGTTGGAACACATCATTATTATATACTTTTTAGCATTGAAATGTTTTATGTGGAATTTCAGCACCCTTTTCTTTCTCAGCTTTATGTGACATCTCTTTTCTGTATTATATATTTTTCTTTTTTTTTTATTATATTCACTGTGTCTTCAGCAGTTACCTGTTAGTAGATGTTTTTTAAATACTCACCAAGTACTGTCATCCTTTCACTGCTTTACCTCCACTCCCTGATTCTCATCCCCATGATTCCCTATGGTTACTTTTGCTTAAATGTGTGTACTTTACCCTACAATCAAGATTTGTGAAACTGAACTGTTTTCTTTCCTTCCAATATCACTTCACCTGAAGTCTTCCCTGTATCTCTAGTGCACTGGCTCACTGAAACAACTCCCACCCATAATTATTTCTGGATTTCTGCCTGAAAGTGTGTGCCCTTCTCACTGGCACATTGGTGCTTTTTTCTGATCTTATAAACATATCCAAAACTGAAGTGCACTGTTTGATTAAAACAGGGTAATAATAAGTTTGTAAGCCTCTCTGTTATCTGCTCAGTCTTCTTCCTTAAACTTTGCTCTTTTACTCTTATAAACACATATCCAAAACCGAAGTGCACTGTTTGATTAAAACAGGGTAGTAATAAGTTTGTAAGCCTCTCTGTTATCTGCTCAGTCTTCTTCCTTAAACTTTGCTCTTTTAAATATCTGCATTCTCTACTCTGAAAGTCTCACAAAGACCAGGGAACTGTCTATATTGTCCACCATCCAACATATAGTACTGTGCCATGTAAACAATAGATGCCTCACAAATGACTTATGAATGATTACATCATCTTAATGTGAAGTTTTTTGCAATTTAGTAGCATTTAAAACTCTTGTAAATATGAGGGGACTACAAAAAATTTATGGAAAGATTATTTTTAACAATGTGATAATTAGTATATTCTTTTTTTATTAACACATAATTGATTGTACATATCTGCGGGGTACAGCATTGAATATTAATCTCAATCGATACCTGCTTGCAATAAGTGATGCTTAAATCAGGATAATTAGTATATTCAACATTACACAATGTAACCATTTTTTGTGGCCCTTTACCAACTTCTCACTAACCCCCCTCCCTCTCCTTTTCTCACCTCTAGTAGCTTCAGTTCTATCCTCTCCTTTTGAAAGTTCAACAAATTATTATAATGGTTGCATCTTTCCTTTTTTAATTTATTTGTTTACTATTTTTAGCTCCCACTTATGAGTCTCTTTCCATTCCTGGGTTATTTCACTTAACATAATTTTCTCTACATTCATCCTTACTGCAAGTGGCAGAATTTCATTCTCTTTTTATGGCATTGTATTCCACTGTGTATATATGTACCACATTTTCTTTATCCAGTCATCTGTCGATGTTGTTGGGACTGTAAGTTAGTGCAACCATTATGGAAAACGGTGTGGAGATTCCTCA
>NW_007777963.1:0-838 GCF_000696425.1 Galeopterus variegatus
GTTCCAGGGCCCTAAGAAGTTCCAGGGAAGTGCAGGGATACCAGGAAGTATGGAAAGAATAAAAAGAGCAAAAGGGACTTTTCTTCATGGCCTAAATGGTATGTGAACTGAGATACCCACATGTTCTGGAACAGATTTTATTCTCAACTAAAGCATAAAGGCTCTGTGGATGGGGACGGACAGCTTATTTGAAGCCCTGAACTTGCTTTTGTGGTTCACATATGTCTAACTTTGTCTCTAGTTCTTTAATCTAAGTTGGTCTGGGCATGCATTACTGTGCAAGGAGCAGACCCTGTTCCCATTCTTACCTTCAGTGTTCCCTAGGCCCTCTTCCCATTTGTTCATTTGACCAGCAATTTCCTGGTCCTGCATCCCAACCTCTGGAATCTCCTTCAGGCCCTGCTCTTCATTTGGCCCCTCTACTCTGCCTCACTGACCTTTTCCTTAACCTTTTCTATTCACCCTGCCTCAGTTTCCCCAACAAGGCATATTTGACAGGATGTGACTGCTAAACCACTGTTGGTTATCTCCAACAGTAATCATGAAAATGTCCATGTGACCCATTCAGCCTAGCTGAGTTCTGTACATTGTCACAAAAAAATGAGTGAATTCCTTTGGCTTCATGGGTTTGTAATAGCTGAGAGCCCTAATGCAGGTAGAGGTAACCAACCACCTTTTCGATCCCCTTCCTTCCCCTCTTATTCAAATAAGAGTAAAACATGGACTTGGACTTCAAGAAATTGACAAACTAATATGAATGATTAAATATAAATGTGGAAAGTTCAATCACAGGAAAGAAGTAAATAATTGTTTTTTAAAAACAGTAAAAGAAAACTCA
>NW_007777963.1:2482-3334 GCF_000696425.1 Galeopterus variegatus
GTGCTATACATTTTAGACGGGGATATGTGATTACAAATTTTTTTTTTCAGTTTCTGTTAAGGTGGCACTTGGGATGTTAATTTATAATATGGAAGTTCTTTATTTACCATAGTTCTTTGTTGTGGGGATCCACTAGACCAATCTAAAAGATTTAAAATTAACCAACAAACTCACAAAACTAATTCATCAGATCAGTACTGAACTACTGTCCAAATTCAAAATGCATGTCAACAGAAAGCCTATTCCATACTAATGATCGCAAGCACAGTAGAGACCTGACCCTGAAGCTTCCCTGTCTCCAACCTTTCTTTCCTTGGTGTTTGGGAGCTAAATTGGCTATAGAACCCCACATTACTCCCAGTTTTCTGAATTGAGCTTATTCTTTCAAATTTTCTAGCCTGTAGACCTCAGGAAGCAACAAATACTCCATGTTCAAAATTGATGAGAAATGAAGAACCAAATTACCGGTTGGGTGTCAGTGAGATTAGTGCAACCAACTGAATTATATGTAAGGAGAAAAAATGGTAAAAACCTTTCAGGATGCGTCTGTGATCATATGTAAACAGATTTCTTCAGTTTTAACTATTTATATTTCCATTCGGGAATATTGGTTATATACAATATGATTTAGGTCTATGTAATGTTTCTCGTCTCCTAGAGAATACTAGAATAATTAACAATCTAAAATAAAATGCATACTTTATACATCTCTCTCAAAAATGGACAGATCAAGCCAATGAAAATAAATGAGGACATAGAAAATTTGATTAACACAGTTCAAAAACAAAATCTCATAGGGGCCGGCCCGTGGCTCACTCGGGAGAGTGCGGTGCTGATAACACCAAGGCCCCG
>NW_007777964.1:0-1407 GCF_000696425.1 Galeopterus variegatus
TCACATCCTGATAAACTCATTTAAAGTCGAAACTGTAAGTTGAAAATGCATTTAATATACCTAACCTACTGAACGTCCTAGCTTAGCCTAGCCTACGTCAAACGTGCTCAGAACACTTATATTAGCCTTCAGTTGGGCAAAATCATGTAACACAAAGCCAGTTTTTTAGTAAAATATTGAATATCTTATGTAAGAATATCATACTGCATGTTGTTAGACTGGGAAAAGATCAGAATTTAAGGGATGGTTTCTGTTGCATGCATATTGCTTTCATACCATAATCAAAAAATTGTAAGTTGAGCCATAAATTGGGGATAGCTGTACAATGAAAACTACAAAATAATGCTAAAAAAAATTAAAGATATATAAATGGAAAATATATCTCATGGTTATGGAATGGAAGGAAATGTTAAGTTGTCAATACTACCCAAATTGATCAATAGATGAAGTGCAACCCCTATTAAAGTCACAATAAAGTTTTGGTTTTTTTGCAGAAATAGAAAACTCATCCTAAGATTCATATGGAATCTCAGGTGACCCCCTGAATAGCCAAAACAATCTTGAAGAAGAGTAAAAAACCTGGAGCACTCACACTTTCAGATTTCAAATCTTATTATAAAGCTACAGCAATCAAAACAGTGTGGTCCTGGCATAAAGGCAGACGTTTGGACTAGGAATAGAACAGACAGCCCGGGAAAAACCCTCAAATGTGTGGTCAAATGATTGTTGACAGAAGTGCCAAGACCATTCAGTGGGAAAAGGACATCCTTTCAACAAACGGTGCTGGGAAAACTGGACATCCACATGCAAAAGAATGAGGTTGAACTCTTACTTCACACCACATGCAAAAATTAACTCAAATGGATCTAAGACCTAAATGTGAGAGGTAAAATTATAAAACTCTTCGAATAAAACGGAAGACAAATCCTCATGACTAGATTTGGCAACTGTTTCCTGGATATGACATAAAGGCACAAGCAGCAAAAGAAAAAAGGGCGTGGACTTCATGAAAAATTTTTTAAAATTGTGCATCAAAAGACATTATCAACAGAGGAAAAATGCAACCTGCAGAGTGGGAGAAAATATTTAGAAAGCTTATATTTGGTAGGCGATTACTGTCTACAATACATAGAGAACCCTCAAAACTCAACAACAAAATAAAGAATCCAATTCAAAAATGGGCAAGGACTTGAATAGGCATTTTTCCAAAGACACCTGTAGTGGATTGAATTATGTCCCCCCAAAACTCACTGGAACTTAAATTGTGTCACCCAAGTTTTATGTATTAGAAACTTGGCCCCCACTGTGACTGTTAAGAGGGTGGGAAATCTTATTATGGTAAGTGGAAGGTGGAGCCTTGAAGAGGTGATTGGATTGTAGGACCGTGCAGTAGTGAATGGGTTAATA
>NW_007777964.1:2439-3334 GCF_000696425.1 Galeopterus variegatus
CATACAAATGGCTAATAAGAATATGAAAAGGTGCTCAACATCACTAATTATTGGGGAAATATAAATCAAAGCTGCAAAGAGATACTGCCTCACACCAGTTAGGATGCCTAATATAGAAAAAGCAAAACGGGGGGCCGAGCCCGTGGCGCACTCGGGAGAGGGCGGCGCTGGGAGCGCAGCAGCGTTCCTGCCGCGGGTTTGGATCCTATATAGGGATGACCGGTGCGCGCACAGCGCTCACTGGCTGAGTGCAGTGCGGCTGGTCTCCAAAAAAGGACAAAAAAAAAAAGAAAAAGCAAAACGGGAAACCACAAGCGTTGGTGGTGTGAGAATGTAAAATGGAACAGCCACTATGGAAAACAGAATGGCTCTTTCTCAAAAATGAAACCATACAGTCCCAAAGTCCCTTGACTGGGTATATATATCCACAGAGTCGGAAGCTGGGTCTGGAAAACACATCTGTACACCCAGGCTTGTAGCAGCAGTATTCACAGAAGCTAAAACGTGGAAGCAATCGGATACTCACGTGTCCACTGACAGATGAGTGCATGAGCAGAACGTGCTGTAGCCGTACGGGAGGATGTCATTCAGCTTTAAAAAGGAAGGAAATGTGGCACACGCTACAGCACATGTGAACCTTGAGTGTACATTATGCTGAATGAAGGAAGCCAGTCACAGCCGGGTGAGTACTGTGTGGTTCCACTCATGCGGTCCCTCCCATAGTCAACTGCACAGAGATGGAAAATGACATTTGCCAGAGGCTGGGGAAGAGGGAGCAGAAGTTAGTGGTTAACAGGTGCAGAGGCTCTGTCTGGGGACATTGAAGAGCTAAGGAGCTGGAAGGTGGTGGCGGCTGCACGATCTCATGAATGTACTTAATACCACTGAACTATTT
>NW_007777965.1:0-1422 GCF_000696425.1 Galeopterus variegatus
TTTTTTTTCTTTTCTGTGATGAATTAATAGCAATCACCACTACTTAAGCACTGTCATGAAATTAATTTACTATTTTGTTAATTCCTGGATTGTGGGCTGGAACTTAAACTCTGTGCCTGATCTAAATCACTACCTTACTATTATTTTTCAGCCAGAGAAAAATTTTTATGCACATGAGATGTTAGTTGTCAGCCATTTAGTCACTTTCAGGTCATGTACGGTCACTACAGATTCAACTAAGGTGTGTGGAAGTTCCAGACCAGAACTAAGTCTTTTCTGCAAATTGCACCCCCTACAGTTTTACTACACTGACTTAGTCTCTGCTATGGGGTACCCATGCAGATTGGAAGGCAGGTTAGCTGCTTACACTGCTCTCTATTGCACCCCTGATTGATTGCCTCCTCCCCACCCCGACACTGCCAACATTTCTGTAGGATGGGCCATGCATGAACCTCTTGTGAAGTATCACCAACCCCTGGGTGAATACTTCCCATGGGCTGCATCCCCTCTCTAGTAGGCAGGTTTTGGGGAAATTTGCAAGAGGCTTTGCTGGCCTGGGGAATAGGATAGTGCACTTTGGAGTAATTTTGTCCTTTTTACTAGTAGACATAGCATCCTTCTCCCATGCATACTCCAGGTAGCTTCATGAAAAAGAGACTGCTATGTCTTTGCCATGCATACTCCAGGTAGCTGTTCTATGCACTGCACAATGCTGACCTGGGTAACAGCTGGGGCTGGGTGGTCCCCACTCCCTCTCATCAGGCTTTTTGTGCCTTCATGGACTCAGTGGGTATCTTCACCTTTTCCCCCAAGTTCTAGTGATTACAAGGTAGCAATTTTTTTGTTTAACATTTGTAAATTTATCTCTTGTGAGAGGGGAGCAATGCCAGGATTGTCTATCTGCCATCTTGTTGATGTCACTCCCCTCATCTCTTTGTCTAGTTCTTTTGATATTTTTGTACAAATTTAATATTTAATATTAAATACTTAATATTTTTGTACACATTCATGCGTACGTAGCGATTGTTTCTTTTCATAACTTTGTGGTGTTCTTTATATAAATATATCATAATTGATTTGGGTTTTCTGTTGAAGGATATATGTGTTATTTTGACACGGAGCTAGTTAATCTCTGAAATTCTTATAAATTCTTCCAAGCACATTTTCATATTCCTATAGAAGAATTTGAATTCCAGCTTCTCCACATTCTTACAAACAGTATATATTGCAAATTATATAATTATAGCTATTCTGTTGATTATAAAATGATATCATATACTGTTTTATTTTGTTTATTTAAATTATTATCAAAGTTGAACTCTATATTTCATGCTTATTGGTCATGCCCAATCCTTAGTAAATATTTCATACAGATATATACTAGACAGATATGTATCAGCATTCCAGGAAAGAGACAATGTA
>NW_007777965.1:2442-3334 GCF_000696425.1 Galeopterus variegatus
AGAGAGTATTTCCTAAATTATTTTAACCATGGCAAATATCTTGACCATAACTAAAATCACCAAGAACATGTTTCTGATACCCATTTTGTGAATTAGCAAGACATTAAAATTTATTAGAGACAATTTCTATTGTAAATGGAACTGTGTATTTCTTGAAGGAAAAGATGTGGAATCAGTACGTAGTAAGCACTTCAGAAGTATAGCTTTTCTTCTGATGATGACAAGTATTAATGAGACACTGGAACTGTCATACACTTCTGGTAGGCGATGTAAAATGATACAACCATTTTGAAAACCAGTTTGTCAATTTATTTAAAACTTAGGCACCTACCAATTGACCTGGTAATTTAAATCCTAGGAATTTACTCAAGAGAAATGAAAGCATATTTCCATCCAATTACTTGTACATGAATATTCACAGCAAACTAGTTTGTAATAGCCCAAACCTGAAAACCCAATTGCCTACACAGATGAATGGATAAACAAATTGTGGTATATTTATACAATGGATAGAATTCGGCAATAAAAAAAAGAATGTATCAATAGATGCAGCAAGATGGATAATCTCAATATAATTATTCTAGGTGAAAGAAGCCAGACAGAAAGAGTATATATATACTGTATGATTCCATTTATATACTTGTCTGAAATATGAAAGGCAGAACAGTGGTTGACTGGGGATAGGGAAAAAGGGCTAGAGGGAAAGAGTACAGAGGAGCTCAAGGAATCTTTTGGGTGTGAGGGATATGTTTATTATCTTTATTAAGGTGATAGTTTTGCAGGTATATACATGTATCAAAATAAATTCTATACTTCAAATACATGCAGCTTATTTTTTTTTTTTTCCCTTTTTGTCTTTTTTCGTGTCTGGCAACGGATCGCAACCCTCAGT
>NW_007777966.1:0-444 GCF_000696425.1 Galeopterus variegatus
GTTTTAAATTCTACTTGATTTTAATCAAGTTACCTTGGGCAAGTTACCTACCTTTTATTTGGGTCTCCTCATCAGCAAAAAAAAATGTTTACTCACATAAAGTTAGTAATAGGGTCTGCATTACAGGGTTTGGTCAAGATTAAATTAGCTATCACAGTAAAGTGCTAAGGGTAATAACTGGAACGTTTAAAATGCTTGTTATGTGTGTACACGTGCATAAGTTCTGTATCATTAATAAAAACCAATACCTATGTCATGCCCCTGTTTAAAATCATATAACTCCTCATTAGATATAGCCATTGTTCCCAACTTTTTGGAAGCTAAGAAATCCTTTGTAACATCACAATTTCAAGCAGTTCTAAGTACTCTAAATACCTATGTGAGACTTCAGCAACATGGTAGACCCAGCTAATGTAGAGAGGTCCCCCTCTTGATATAAACATA
>NW_007777966.1:5927-6724 GCF_000696425.1 Galeopterus variegatus
CCTTCCTTCCTTCCTTCCTTCCTTCCTTCCTTCCTTCCTTCCTTTCTTCCTCCCTCCCTCCTTCCCTTCATTCCTTCTTAGCAGCCAGCTATTAGTGAAAACATGTGGCATTTCTTTCCTTGTCTGGCTTTATATTTCTCATGTTCCTTTCTTTCCCTTTCATTGTTTATCTTTGCTGTTGGGTGTTTTTCTGTAGTGATAAAATACATTTTCTTTCTCTTCCTCATTTGTCTATCTGTTCTATTAGCAGTTTTTATTCTTTTGCCTGTATTTATGGTAATGTATCTCTCTCTCTTGATTCCAGATGTAGGACCCCCCCCCCCTGAGGATTTCCTGAAGGGCTGGTTTTGTGGAGCTGAATTCCCAGTTTTTGCTTGTCTGTGAAAGATACTATTTCTCCTTCATTTCTGAAGGAAAGCTCTACTGGTTATAGTATTCTTGGTTGGAAGTTTTTGTTTTTGTTTTGTTTTCTTTTAGCACCTTGAATATGTCTTCCCACTCTCTCCTGGCCTGTAGGGTTTCTGTTGAGAAGTCTGCTATTAGTCTGATGAGGATTCCCTTATAACTAACTTGACACTTCTCTCCTGCTGTTTTTAGAATTCTTTCTTTGTCTTTGACTTTTGATAATTTGAATATAGTCTGTCTCAGGGAGGTCCTTTTTGGATTGGGAATCTTGGAGCTTCTTGGATCTGTATGGCCATCTTTCTCCAATATTTGGGAAGTTTTCAGCTATTATTTCAATAAATTGGCTTTTAATGCATTTTCCTTTCTCTTTCCATTCCTTTACATTTATAATA
>NW_007777966.1:7807-9261 GCF_000696425.1 Galeopterus variegatus
TGTTTATGCTTTCAGTTTTATTTTTTATTTCTTTGAATGAATTCTTCAGTTCCAGGATTTCTGCTTGATTTTTTTTTTTTTTTTGCTTGTATCTCTTTGTCGAATTTCTTATACATATCCTCAAATTTCTTTTTGACTTTATTGCAACTTTTATCTATTTTTTCATCCATCATTTTGATTTTCCTTAGTATTGCCCTTTGGGATTCTTCCTCAGGCAACTCATCAATTTCCTGTTGTTTGGGGTCTGGTATCAGAGAATTGTAATCTTCTTTTGGGGAAGTCACGCTTCCTTGTTTTTTCATTCTTTTCATATCTCTGCACTGACATCTGGGCACTTGATGGTGTAGTCACTTCTTTTAATTCCAAGAGTGGGTTTTGAAGGAGAAGCCTCTTTCCTGTAAAAGTATTCTATATTGTCAGTTGGGTTGGGCATTTTAAGTTTGGATCCAAGTTAGCAGAGTAGCGCAGCCTTCATGTGACTTCTTCAGCTGTATTCAATCTTTAGAGAATGTTGCTGGGTACCTTTATGGCCTAGGTGGAGTTATCCTTGGCAGTTTCTTGTTGGGGTAGGTTTCTTGTTGGGGTGGGTGATCCACTGTCAGTCAGTGGGTAGATGTATACCATTGCAGCAGTTCCTGGTAGGTCTGTAGAGGGTCACTGTCTCAGCCTTTGAGCCTGGAGCAAGCCTGTGTGGATGCTGCAGGATCCCAGCAGCTTTCTAGAGGGGTGCTGTAGGAAGGAAAAGCTGCTACTCAATCAGCTGTTGGTTTGGGAGTAGGTGTACACAGCTGCTGCAGGGGCTGGCAGCTCTGAAGGTGGCCACCTGATCAGCTATTGAGCCTGATGCAAGCCTGTAAGGGTGCAGCTGAGGCTATCACCTCTGCAGAAGCCTGCCTTGGGACATCAGAGCTCCTACTCGGTCTCCTGTCAGTCTGGGAGCAGATATTTACTGAGGCAACAGGTCCACTGCCTCAGCTATTGAAGCTGGAGCAAGCCTGTGTGAATGATGCAGGACCCAATGGTTATCTGGAGGCATGCTGTAGGAAAGGAAAGCTGCTACCCAATCACTGTTGAGCCCAATGTGAGCCTGCAAGAGTGCAACTGAGCCCAACAGCACTAAAACTCTTAGAGCTCATAAACAAATTCAGTAAAGTTACAAGATACAAAATCAATACACAAAAATCAGTAGCATTCTTATACACCAAAAACAAACAAGCAGAAAAAATATATCAAGAAAGCAACCCCATTTACAGTAGCTGTCAAAATAATAAAATACTTAGAAATAAATTTAAACAAAGAGGTGAAAGATCTCTACAATAAGAACTACAAAACACTGCTGAAATAAATTACAGAGGACACCAAAAGATGGAAAGACGTTCCGTGTTCATGGATTGGAGGAATTAACATTGGGAAAATGTCCATACCATCCAAAGCAATTTACAAGTTCAATGCAG
>NW_007777967.1:0-447 GCF_000696425.1 Galeopterus variegatus
CCCACCACTGTGATCATGTAGATGATGAGAAAGATGCCAAAAAGGGGAAGCTGCAGCTCAGACCGCCTTGTGACTCCAATCAGAATGAATTCAGTCAGCAATGTTAGATTTTTTTGTCCCATTTTATCAAGCTATCTCTTAGAAGAAGAAACAGATGTTTTATTATTAGATGTTTTATGAAGTGTCATCTAAACAAATTTTAATATTAGTATATATAATTGAAAATTTTATTCATAATAGATAATAAAAAATAATAATTCTTACATCTGATTTTGAAATAAAACAAACCACATAATCTCATACTTCCCCAAATAGGGATCCATATGATATATTCACTGACACAAAATAGATTAATTTCTAAATTAGGCCAGGAATGTTTGAAGCAGGTTCATTGATAACAAAACTATATGGGTATTAATATAGAAATATAAGACTTTATCTTATCTA
>NW_007777967.1:2352-3333 GCF_000696425.1 Galeopterus variegatus
TGGAATTCAAAATACCCAGGTAGATAACATGCAAGAGAGACTTATTGTAATGGAATGCCAGTTTAGCCTGCATGACTATCCATAAAAATTCCTGGGAGCCCTTTGTAAGTTGAGGAGCAGCTGCAAGCCATAGCCAGCTTGTAGCAGTTGGTAGCAATTCTAGGAATCTGCTCATTATTGGTGTACATTTTGCCATTTTGATCCAGGGGATGGGGACAGGGAGGAGTTCAGTACTGGCATTGGTAGCAGCTTCTGTCTCTTCTTCCTAAATGAAGCTGTATACTCTTTCTCTACCCCCCTTTCAGGTCTCTTCCTCTTCCACAAATAAAGCCCTAAGCCTATCCCCTTTCAAAAACTTTATCTTGAATATGCTGTGTTGCAGAAGCTGATAATATAGGGTTTCATGGTAGAATGGGAGGTGCGGAGATGCACGGGGCTGAGAAAGAAAATCAGAATTTCAGTATCAGTCCTACCACCTTGAAATCTTTTATGTTTTGCTAAGAATTATTCTGGTGTTTATTGAATCTACTTCTGTTTTCACTGTCAGTTATTACCTACCTGTGTGGAGTTCTTGATTCTTTTACCCTGCCTATTCTTGTGTGAAAAAGATATTGTTCTTTTACCCTGCCTATTCTTGTGTGAAAAAGATATTTCTAATACTTTAAAAACATCTAATTGTGTATACATTTTAATAGAAGAAATAGGATATAAAAATTATGCAAAGGAATAACTGATTTTTCCATCTGTAAATGAGACAAAATCAATTAGAAATTACTTGGGGTCCGTAAAAGTTAAAATTCATTACATTCATTTGTCAGTCTACTCAATCAGTTTGTAATGCCAACTGTCAACAGAAGAAAAGAAAACAAACAAAATACAAGGCCTAGTTGTAGGTAAACCAGCAAGAAAAACAAACAATGAAAAAAATCAGCAAGTTTGTGCAATGAGACATCATTACGTAAAGAATTCTTGAAGTTTGTA
>NW_007777968.1:0-1325 GCF_000696425.1 Galeopterus variegatus
TCTGTGACCCAGTCTGTACAATGGGTTTGAAGGGTCTGTGGGCCCTAGCCCTAGCAAGACAGATAATTAGTCATAGGTTCAGAATTTAAAAAGAAGTATTTCAGAGCTCTGTGGAAAATGTCCATTTTTTTTTTTTTAACTATTGGTTTGCTTGACTTGCTATTGCCTCCAAGCCTTTCTTGGAAATGCACTATTAAATAATAGTTATTTTGAGGGATGGACACAGGATTAGGAATACTCTGAGAACACAAGAGAGGCAGCAGTTTGCCAAAGCAGGAACTGATGTTTGTCTTCTGAAGTTTCAGGTGGTGTTATTACCAAGTGTTGCGTGTTATATATACACACCTAGACATAGAGAACACATACATGCACGTGTGTATGTTATAACTATGTGCATTAACACAATTCACACAAATATACATATTACTTAGCTTTCTAAAAGCAAGAATCATGACTTAGCCATCTTTGCATCAGAGTACCCAGTGCAATACCCAACACCTAGTCGTCAACATATATGTTGTGAACTATGTAACAATATTTATAGCTACCATTGATTAAAGGCTCATCCTCGGAGTGGTGATTTGTAAGTGGCTTATGCTCACTACTTAAATACACTGTAATTTAACCTATAACAATTTACTAGGTAGATGTTATGGCCTCAGTTGTGTCCTACCCCACCAAATTCATATGTTAAAATCCTAACACTCAGTACCTTAGAATCTGACTATATTTGGAGATGGGGCCTTTAAAGTTATAATTAAGGTAAAATGAAGTCACATCAGTGGGTCCTAATCTACCATAAAGCAATTGACCTCAGCTTTGAACACATATCGGAATCACTTGGGACCTTTTAAAACACTGATGCCTGGGTCTTAAACACAGAAATTCTTAATTTGTCTGGAGTGTGGTCTTAACAGTAGGACTTTTAAAAGCTCCCCAGGTGATTCTAATATGCATCCAAAATTGAGAATAGCTGCCTTTCAGTAACATTTTATTATTGTTCGTAACCAAAGAGAGTTTTAAAACATTTATTTTGTCTTGAACTACTAAACATTTTTTTCCTGTAGGAATTTTCTAAAAGACCAAGTGATAGATAAAGAAATATTTTTGGGTCTCTATGTTTTAGTAAACTATTTAATTTGGAGTGAAAAAACCTATAGAGCTTTTTAATTTTATGAAATCATTAGGACATAAATCAGAAACTTCATAGCCGTCCTAAGAGCAGCGTGGATGGATGGTCTCAATTAACTCTACAGAAACATTGTTTTTATGTTGTGGTTTTAAAATCTAGCTTCCACATTAGGTACTTTGGAAACTATTATCAA
>NW_007777968.1:2283-3333 GCF_000696425.1 Galeopterus variegatus
TTTTTATGTTGTGGTTTTAAAATCTAGCTTCCACATTAGGTACTTTGGAAACTATTATCAATTCTTTAGTAAGCTGTGTAGTTTATGGTATATCATAACATTTTGTAAGAATAAAATAACAGGAATGGTGAAACTTCCCTCTACAGCCTGGAAAAGAATGTGTCCATAGTTGCCTACCTTGCTATGTGTAGCTTTAAATGTAGGATATTCCAATGCTTTTCTTGTTTGACATTTAATTATTAAAAATAGATATGATCTAATGTTTTATTAGGTTTTCTGAATAATCAGACAATTTGGTCAGCACTGCTCTCTAAAAAGACCTGGAAGAAAGCCAAATCACAATAAGCAACTGCTCTGGTAAGGAGGAAATTATTGGCAAATTCATGTGATTTACTCCATTTTACACATAATTAAAAGTAGGTGTAGGTTTGCCTGATACCCTGAATGCTTCTGTATCTTGCAACTTGGTTATAGAGAAATGTCATAAAAAGAAAAATGCTACTGATGCATGTTCTACGTTTAACATGTGGTATCAAAACTAATGCTACTGTTCCTCACTAGAAATGGCTTTCTGCAGTGTGTCCACTCACCAGGCAGCTTGATTTGAAGGTACAAGACCAGAGAGCATATTGATGTAAACCTGTCCTCGGCGCTGAAACTATGTAAGCAGTGGAGAGAAACAAGGTTTGAAAGGTATAGAATTAGAAACGAGTTATATATAAAAGAAACTTAATGAGAGGTTTCCTCAAATTAGAAAACAATCCTAAACATTTACTTGATATAGCAAATTAGTTGTTGAAATTAAGAGAAACTGTTAGAATCTATCAGTAATAAGAAGTCTGTCAACATGTGAGAAGATTGAATTACTGTTCTATCCTCTCTATAGGAAATATGACTAAACTGTTATTTGAAAAGGTAATCAAAGGATATACAGATAAACAAATGTAGAAAAAGAGTATTAAAGGTGTGTCATATATGTCAGCTTTTAAAAATTAGCCATTTGTTATCTGTTTTCTCATTTAAAATAAATATTTACTTTTGTCCCTTTTT
>NW_007777969.1:0-784 GCF_000696425.1 Galeopterus variegatus
TGCTGACAAAGCCCAGACGAGGCTCCCCAATTAACATAAGACTGCAGAGGTAATGGGGTGATAGGCCCATGTTTTTGAGGGGCCACTAGGCTTTTCTGTGGCTTTAGCACAACTCCTGTTGAGAGTGAAAAATCATTTGATTCTTCTTTTCTTGCTCAACCTCTCATTTACACAAACTAATCACTTTTTAAGCCCTTATTAAATGCAACAGGCCACATTAAATGGTGAACTAAAGACACGAATGGCGTTTGTTTATTCTCTTCTTCGTGGTCTCTATGGCAATGGATGAACCCCTCAAGGAGCCTAAGTCCTAATAGAGAAACTCCAACCAACCTCATCAGGAGGAGCTGGGCTGCAGTTCACAGTCGTTCTTCCTTCTCCTGACAGATTACACCACACAGGGAGGTGCCCAGGGCAGGGGGCAGGGCCGCACGGGTCGCACCTCTGCAGTGCCAGCTGCAAGGCCTACTGGGCTGCTGCCTCCACTGAGAACAGCCATGAGATCTATCAGAAACCCAGCATCGGTCCCCGAAGCACAGAAGGGTCTGTGCAGGGCGTAGAAGTGTTTTGAGGGTAAACACACAGTCCAAGTCTAGAACACCCCATTCCATCTCTGTGCTTCCTCAAAGTCACCATCTTATTATCTGGCCAGGTCTCCTGTTAAGTTTAATTAAATATAAAAAGCTCATTAAAAAATCAAAAAAAGGATTAAATTCAGCAGGTTCTGGGTATCTTTGCTAACGTACATGTTTGTCTTTTTCTTTTTACTTCTTTTGGCATCTGG
>NW_007777969.1:2239-3333 GCF_000696425.1 Galeopterus variegatus
CAGGTCTCCTGTTAAGTTTAATTAAATATAAAAAGCTCATTAAAAAATCAAAAAAAGGATTAAATTCAGCAGGTTCTGGGTATCTTTGCTAACGTACATGTTTGTCTTTTTCTTTTTACTTCTTTTGGCATCTGGCTGGTAAGGGGATCCAACCCCTCGACCTTGGTTAGTCACATTTTTTCAAAGCCTCAGAGGTTCAGAGCGTGTTCCAAAGAGCAGGGCTGCAGGCCCTGTTCATGTTCACGGAGCGCTCAGACCCTCCTGACGATGCTGAGGTGGGGAGCACTGAGGAGAAGCAGCTTTTTTTTTGGTTTGTTTGTTTTAACAGTGATTTTTATAAATCATTAATTTTAAAAATTAAAATATCAGAACTACCTAGAACCTGAGATGCAGCGAAGTTTGGTCAGAGGAAAGGGGTTTTGGAGTGACAGGAACACCAAACATACAACGCCCAGCTCTGGCGCGTTTCAGTGCGCAGACAGGCTGTGGTGAAGCCGGAGAAGTGACTTCGAGAAACCCATTCTGAAAGCAAGAGGCCTTCACAGACTTGTTAGCACAGCTGCAAATTTGGTCAAATTAAACCCAACAGGAGAATGATCCACATACAGAGGGAGGCAGATAACGTACACTCGAATGAATACAATTTGGAACTTTTCCAAAAGGAAACCATTAACTCAGGAGAGTTTTCAGTGAAGCTGGGGTTGGGGGTGTGTAGGGAACAGATATTCCATTTCAAGGGAGGGCTCAGGTGTCTACTTAGTAAGTGGAGAAGTGCCAGCTTCAAAAATGTTCACTGTTGTAGAACATGAGATTCATCCCAAACTCGGAGGTGCTGAGCTGTCCAAGGAGGCTGAGGCTGTGTGTCTATCCTGCTCCTCAGAATCTGACCTCAGCCCAGCCCCAGGCACAAGGGGCAGTGGTGTCATCCTGCCGGTGACATTTAGCGCCAGAGGAGCCTCCTCCATCTGGTGACACTCTGACCCTCCAACGCCCTTGTTATTTGCTGGGCTGACCCCAGGCTGCCCTCTGCCCCTCCCATGCCCCCAGCCTGGTCCCGGCTACTTCAGGTGCTGTTTCTCTCTCTCTCTCTCTCT
>NW_007777970.1:0-3333 GCF_000696425.1 Galeopterus variegatus
GGCAAGAAACTCAAAGATATATTTACACCTAAGGATCAAAGATAATTTTTAACTTCCCTAGACTTCCACAGCTGTATTTTAAAACCAGTCACTACTTCAGACGTCCAAAGTTAGAGCTTACTAAGAATTCTTTTGATAGAAGTACTGCTTTTGCAATAATTTTCAAAATTTATCAATTCTCTACTCATGTTAACATCATATACTAAAATATAAGTATATTTATTTCCTTGCTCCTTCTATTAAATCAGATAAAAATAAATTTAACAATTAACTTTGCATAAAACTTTGCAAAGTAACTATCTGACATTTGCCAGAAGCTTTTTCATCTGTTGCACCTATGTCAATGTTCATATTTTTCTATATTCCTATTATGCTTAATGTATATTCTCCTTCAGTGTAATCAATGTAAAATATATTCTAGAAAGGTAGAAGACATACCTGTTTCAATTCACTATGAGCAATTTAAGCAAAGTAGTGAACTTAAATCAACCCAATAGTTTGATGACTATGACTGTCAGAATATCCATAAATCTTCACCTGAAAATGTTGAAATAACCTCAAACGTTGTTTCCAAAGTAGAAGCAACAGATGCTACTTTATCTGCAGCCAGTATGTAGAGGTCTCCCGAACTGGAACATTTCACAATAGCATACCTAACATAAAATTTTAGGAGAGAATTACTAATAATAAAAAAAGAAGAGCCACAGATAACATTTTAATTTTTTATATTATTTTAGAAAAACTAACTTCAAGATCAAAAAGTACTATTTTTAAAACACATTATACCTTACATTTCTGTTTTATTTTCCCAAAAAGCTACATATAAGGTCTTAAAAAGTATCATGTAAAGCTTAATCTACATGAACATAATAACTTCAGTTATAATTCACTTAATTTTAGGAGGATAATGAGAATAAATTCAAAATAATCTTAATGATGGAATGGATCTTATTTGTGGATAAAACAAAAATGAAAAAATATACCTACTTCGATTCTGGCATATAACAAACAGCCTGATTGGCTGGAATTGTCCAAGGCTGGGTGGTCCAGACTAAAAAACTAACAGAAGATGAACCATCTGTGAAAATGACGTTGTAAATATGTTAGCAATTTTATAGTTCCATAACTTTAATACACTGAAGCAATGAATAAATCTTACCTATAAGAGATGCCAACATAGGAGAAGGTTTCAAGAGAGGGAATTTTACATATATTGAATGACTGACATGCTCAGGATTATATTCAAGTTCTGCTTCAGCCAACGCAGTCCTAAGGTTTAAAAACAGTAAACATAAACATTTGGAAGCCTCACATATTTCTCTTCATTAAATAACAAAGCGCACACATATACCTTGAGGAGGGAGACCAAAACACAGGTTTGTAAGATCGATAAACCAAGCCCTATAAAAGACAAAGATATTAATATATAGTAAAGCTGGAATTTTGTATCACATATTTTAACACACTGAAAGGAAAAAAATACATTACCTTCTCATTCAATTGGTTCGTAATATCTTCGTATAGCATACATTATACGAAGTTATACGAAGGCAGGAAAGTTTAATGATGGAATGGATCTTATTTGTGGATAAAACAAAAATGAAAAAATATACCTACTTCGATTCTGGCATATAACAAACAGCCTGATTGGCTGGAATTGTCCAAGGCTGGGTGGTCCAGACTAAAAAACTAACAGAAGATGAACCATCTGTGAAAATGACGTTGTAAATATGTTAGCAATTTTATAGTTCCATAACTTTAATACACTGAAGCAATGAATAAATCTTACCTATAAGAGATGCCAACGTAGGAGAAGGTTTCAAGAGAGGGAATTTTACATATATTGAATGACTGACATGCTCAGGATTATATTCAAGTTCTGCTTCAGCCAACGCAGTCCTAAGGTTTAAAAACAGTAAACATAAACATTTGGAAGCCTCACATATTTCTCTTCATTAAATAACAAAGCGCACACATATACCTTGAGGAGGGAGACCAAAACACAGGTTTGTAAGATCGATAAACCAAGCCCTATAAAAGACAAAGATATTAATATATAGTAAAGCTGGAATTTTGTATCACATATTTTAACACACTGAAAGGAAAAAAATACATTACCTTCTCATACAATTGGTAAAAAATTCTCAACTGTTTGGCTTCATACTTTCCATCAAATGTATAGTAGCAATTATTCCAATCTGCCATTATTCCCCAACGAATAAATGCTGATTTCTGTTTCTCAATGGCTGCTTTAGCAAATGATCTAGCTAAAAAAAGAAAAGGAAAGAAAAAGCTTTTGAAAACCAAGGAACTCAAATTCTTTTTTGAACTTAAATTCTTAAACATGAGTTAGCATATATCTCTCTCAATGCAAGTGTTGTGCAGTTTAGACTAAAATTTTTTAAAAGGAAGATTACTTGAAGACTGTATTTATTACTGTCTTCTGTATTTTCCAGACTTTATACAATGACCTCACACTTAGAAAAAATAAACTGGAAAAATTATTCCCCATTATTTCTTTCTTTTTTTTTTTTTTAAAAGATGACCGGTAAGGGGATCTCAATCCTTGGCTTGGTGTTGTCAGCACCACGCTCAGCCAGTGAGCTAACTGGACATCCGTATATGGGATCCGAACCCGTGGCCTTGGTGTTATCAGCACTGCACTCTCCCGAGTGAGCCACGGGTTGGCCTCCCCATTATTTCTTAATTTAAGAAAAGATCAGAGAATAATTCTCATTTCATGATATATACAAAAAACCAATCAGTATGTTGAACCTAACCAATGATAATATGTTTCTCAAAAAAGTAAAAAATCTTCACAATCATATCCAAATGTACTATAATATAACACATAAGAAAAGAAAATTCCTCCCTGGCTCAGTCTACACAAGGAAAGGATTAAATAAGAGATTAATTTAAATATATGAATTTTAGAATTATATAAAATAAGAGATTAATTTAAATATATGAATTTTAGAATTATATAAAATAAGAGATTAATCTAAATATATGTATTTACTTTTATTTTAGAATTTACTGAAATGAGTCCAAAAGTCTTACCCAGGAAAGTAAAAAAAAAAATTGGCTAAAATAATAATTTCACAAAACATAACACTAAAGAACTGAAAAACGTAATTGGAAATGTTTACAAAGTCTTTCCTTCAATCTCTAAATATAAGTTGTCAAAAAAAATCAATTAAACAAAATCTGCATTTTCTGTGACACTATGTGTTCTCCAGCAGATCTCATTATAAACAAAATAAAAGGCCGCGTTGATAAAGCCCTGACTTTTCCAAGGAATCTAAGTGTTTACAAATACCATTTTAAAACAGA
>NW_007777971.1:0-3333 GCF_000696425.1 Galeopterus variegatus
AAGATTAAGGTGGATTAAGATGGGGGAGCGGGAGTTTGCTGATGATAGACCGTTGGCATCACAGGGCAGAGAGAAAGGCATTGATGAGAGGTGAGAGATTGGGTTGCATTCCTATGGGTGGGTTCGAATCCTATATAGGGATGACCGGTGCGCTCACTGGCTGAGCGCGGTGCAGGCGGTCACAAAAAAAAAAAAACTAGTCGGAAGAGAGGGCTACGAGAAAGGAGATCTTTTAGAAGAAATTGGCATTTATACTGATACCTAAAGGGTAGGAGAAATTATAAGAGTGATAAAAAAGGCTAAGGGTGGTTAGAAAAAACACGTTTGTCTACCAAGAGTTAAAGGACAGCTTGGCCCCCTCCAAGAATTGAGGGAGTTGGTTTGGCCAAAGTACCTTGTATAGGGGATGAGGCTGAAGACTCAAAGGGGCATGTCCTTAAAGGCTTTTTATGCTATTTTGAGGAGGTTTGCTGCTTTTTAGTGATGATGGGAGCTGCCGAAGAACCTGAGAGGGACATTTTAGGTTTGTGTTTTAGAAAAATATTTAGTATTATAAATAGCCGAAACTTGTAAGCAAGACTGATGATAAAGAGGCCAATTAAGAAACTGTTGATGTTTTCCAAGTGAAAAATGAAGGTGGACCGGATTAAGTAGGAGGAGAGAAAAGTAAAAGGATTTGTAAGCTTTACCAGTAGAAATGATAGACTTTGCTGACCAATTAGCTACTGTGAATGAGAGGGACAGCAATCTGGAAGGTGTAAACAAATGAAGCATCAACTTTTGAAGTATTTGCCAAGTCTTCTGCGAATGTTGTATCTACGGAGTAAATTTCTGATAGTTTAAAATAATTTACCATTGCTTTTGCAATAGGGATACTAGTCGACATTCATATAGTGCTTTCAACTTACACAAGAACAAACTTTACCACTTTACCATCAAGCAGCTCTTAAGTATATTTTTAGTTCAAACTCAGCATGTCAAAAGTACTGGATGCCTGAGCAATAAAAAGAAAAAATGTGTAGGCAAAATTAAAAACTGTGACCTATAGGGGGCATATGTAAATTTCATAAAAATTAGTGAAATACTTTAAGGAGCATCTTAAGCCACAATAATAAATTATGCCAATATTTACATTGTAAAGGCATTTTCCATTCCGTTTATTTTTTCTCAGAGACTTCCTTCATATAGGGGTTGGAGGACACAGCACATCGGAAATCATGAAGAAAATAAAAACAAAAACAGGAATTCTAATATCATTCCATGTACGTAGCTTATTTTATTATTATTTTTTTGTATCAGATAAAGTTAAGCTCTCTTTTAGATTTGTTTAATGTGAGACATACACAAATGATCTTGAAGCAAGTTTTCAGCATTTGGTTGACAACAGTAAAAAAGTTAATGTCTTAAAGTTAGTTTTAGTCGTGGCAAACACTTTGAACGAACCCCAGACATTTTCAATGGACTCTGGTGGACAAATTGTATTCAGTATTTTTTTTCTCTTTTTCTCCTAGCAGTTATTTCAGAAATGGGTTGTAAATGAAACCTTCAGAGCTGGAAGAAAAAAGGCCAAGTCCCCTTTACCAGTTCTCTCTCCTCTTCAGTTTATTTGAGTTATTTACTCCAGGGTAATTGCCAAATAGAAAAAAATATCTACACTTTTTTTTTTTAATTTATGTTTTCATCCCTTATATCTAGGAGGTTTGGAAGTAGGTGGCAAGTTATCTATGATTTGTCAGTCATTAAATTTAACAGATCAAAATATGCACAGTTTCCAATACTTGAATTCTATTATCTAAGAATAATGATAGGGTCACATCTGGTACAACTATAATTTTATTCAGTTGCACACGCTAAAATTCACATGGATAAAATATAAGCCAAGCTAATAAACCAGACAACCAAATAAATCAGATCAGTGCATGGTTGACCTAGTTAATTTCCGCAGAAGTCATTATGAATATAGTTTAAAATATGGAATTGATGGTAATGTAGTTAATCAGATCATTTGACCAGGCTATTATAAATTAAAGAAATTAAGAGACTGAGAAATTACAGACCAAATAATTTTCCTGACTAAATAATAAATAACCTGGGATATCTATTTAACTAAGATTGTTCATTTAACATTAATAGCATATAACTGAAAAATGGAAATCCAAACTATGTATTTTTTTAACCTTTATCAAACAATGATGATACTCTATGGAAAACTAAAGTATAGGTATCAAAGACTGGATAATCATATAGAATGTTTTGGCATCTGTTTGGTATTTAACACAGAGCTATGTCTCATGTTTTTTTTTTCATAGAACCCCCTTGGGGACTTCTTTTTCTCAGACTTTTTTATTTTATTTATTTTATTTTTATTTTTTTCCTTTTTGTCTTTTTTCGTGTCCGGCAACGGATCGCAACCCTCAGTGTCGCGCCCGTACCGGACCGGGACCGGCAACGGGATCGCAACCCTCGGTGCTGCGCCCACACCTCGCTCAGCCAGTGAGTGGGAACCGGTCTGTATATGGGATCCGAACCCTCGGCGGGAGCGCCACCGCACTTCCCAAGCGGCGCACTGTAGCAGTGCGCCACCGGGCCGGCCCCTCAGACTTTTTTATTTTTATAATTTGTTAATCAATGAGAACTGAATTTTGTGTAGGATCTCATTCCATTTAGATACATAACTTTACTTAATGCAATCTGTCATCTAAATTATATTTTAATTTTCATATGAAAATCAGGCTAAAAGTTGATTTTTGAAGGGAGACTTCTGACTAATTTATCTCACACAGATGACTTTAACAGAGTGCCACTTAAACCTGAACTGGAAATAAGCAAAGAGAGTGAGCATGATTCAGATGAATCGTCTGATGATGACAGTGACTCAGAGGAGACGAGCAAATACATCAATGCTTCCTTTATAATGGTAGGTACTTAAATGTCCAAAGTCCAAGATCTATTTAGATATCTATCTATATCTATGCTATTATGGCTGTTCCTATGAAAGAATTATGAGTTAGCATAGAATAACAACTACCTATTGATTGACACAAAAGTTTCTATTTTTAATACTATATTTTAACTCAGTGCATCACTTTAAATATTAAAACATAATGAGCTGATACAAAATATGACAATGCTATTGGTTACATTTTATAACAAACATGACTATAACCATATTAATTTTAAAAATAAAATCCAAGGAAATACAAGTATTTGAAAAGGTTTATGCTTAGATACCCAAGTTGCAAGAAAATACGAATTTGTATATTGGTATAGTAAAAACTTTTCATTCAGATTATCTGAATTATTAGACGAGTCTGTGTCATATACATTTTTTTT
>NW_007777972.1:0-2238 GCF_000696425.1 Galeopterus variegatus
GTTTGGGGAGGGAAGAAAAGTAAATGTAGGTGCTCAATCTACTATCATTCTCCAGATCATTTAAAACTTTATGAGTCTATTTTTTAAACTTAAAAATCAAAGCATCAGAGTAGCTGAGGTGGAAAAGGTGGCCACTGGGCCTTAGGCAGCCAGGAAACTTGTGGACCTTCCTCTTGCTGTCTCTTAAGGGAGGACCGCTGCTGGTGGCCGGTCGTGGGGGCTGACCGCCACTTTGCCCCTGGCAGGAGAGGCTGCCTCATTTACAGGCAACAGCTTTGAAGTGTGGAGCAGGAAAAGAACTGTTTCTTAGTTGCAAAAGCGGGTTTCTAAACAGGGAACAGGGCACCGGGGCCGCTGTTGACACTGCCAGGATCCCAGAGGCCGGGGCCACGCTGAAGGTGGCCAGTTGCCCTATTCAGGATTTGAGGTTTCGGGCTGGCATAAAAGAAGTTTCCTGGGAGCGCCCGAGCTGCACTGTGGACAAAGTGAGCAGCCCGAGGTGGCAGCAGCTGAGGACGGGGACGGCCACAATGCAGAGGCGGTGAGGGAGGCCCCAGGCTGGCCCAGCCCCATGAGTGACCCCCAGCCCAGCCCTGCTCATGGGGCGGATGCCCACCTGGCTTCCACCTGCCCCACCGGCCACTCACTGGCCCTGGGGCTGCCTCCATTTTCTCAGGTGGTAGTGGCTCCGCTCCGGCTCGGCCAGGCCTGTCCTCCTGGCCTGGCTTGGCTCCTCTGAGTCTTCCCACTTCCTTGCCCCAGCACGGGGCTTCCCGGGGCCTGCGGGCCGGCCTCCCCTCTCACTCCCTCCGTTGTTCTCTGGCAGGGCTGGTGGTGTGGGGTGTCCCCAGCCAGCATTGGGAGGGCAGGGAAGTGCGGGCCGGGCTGACTGTCACTCCACCACACCCTGGGCTCTGGCCCCCGGTAAACTTCCTGTTCCCGGGAGGCAGATACCATCTCTGCGGCCAGCAGTTCGGAAAAACGCCTAACCAATTTCTGGTTAGGAATAGTGTGGTCGGAGTGTTCCCGAGTTCGCTTGAACCTGCCGGAGAGCTGACTGTGGGCGGGCACCAGAGTCAGTTCGTGCCGGGGGGATTCAAAGGTAAACCGTGTGCGGCAGGCTCCTTGCCCAAGGAGCTCATGCTCTGGTATGAGAGATAAGACAAGAACACAAATAACCGTGATACCAGGAGGAAGGTGATAAGTCCCAAGAAAGATCTACACAGCGCTACAAAGGCACCCAGAGCGACCAGTTGTCTGCGCCTAGCAGAAACCTGAAAGACTTCCTGGGCAAGGTGGTGCTGAACAGGGTCGTGAAGGCCTGGCTGATAGACGAGGGTTGCAGAAGACACGTCCCAGCCCAGCCTAGTGTGCACAGAGCAGGGAGACGTCTGGCTACGGAGGCGGAGACTTGACAGAAAGCACACACCCTGTGGGGCCGCCACTGTGTGATCCAGCAGCCCGGGCAAGTGCGCACGGAAGAAGGAGAAGTCCTGCACGGGAAGTGGAAGCTCAGCAGAGACCACCCAACCTGAGGTACCGCCCCGTGATCCAGCAGCCCAGCAGAGTCCAAGCTAACCAGAGAGGTGGCACCCCGGAGAGGCCCCAAGACCCGAGGCAACCACACACACAAGGCACTAGAGGCCAACTGAGCAGTCACAGACGTAGCCATACCAAATAGGCAACCAAAGCAACATCTTAGTTAGTCAATAGTCTCAAACGGGTGGACTGTGAAACCCCTTGCCACAATGAATAAACATCAAAAAAAAAAAATACCAGAAATACAAAAAATCAAGAAAGTACACCACAAAAAGTTAATAAATCTCAAACTCTAGATCCTATAGAACAAGAAGCCCTTGAAATGACTGACAAGGAATTTCGAGTGATAATTCTAAGGAAACTGAATGAGATACAAGAAAACTCAGCTAGACATCATGATGAAATGAGGAAAAGTATACAGGACCTGAAAGAGGAAATGTACAAGGAAATCAATGCCCTGAAAAAAAATGTAGCAGAACTTGCCGAACTGAAGAAGTTATTCAGGAAAATAAAAAACACAACGGAGAGATTAACCAGCAGACTTGTCGAAGTTGAAGAGAGAACCTCTGAACTTGAAGATGGGCTGTTTGAAATAACACAAGCAGACAAAAAAAATTGAAAAAAGAATCAAAGACATTGAAGAAAATCTGAGAGAGATATCAGAAAAGCTAAAGCGCTCAAATATCCGAGTCATGGATA
>NW_007777972.1:3038-3333 GCF_000696425.1 Galeopterus variegatus
CAAAAAAAAAGATACCAGAAATACAAAAAATCAAGAAAGTACATCACCAAAAGTTAATAAATCTCAAACTCTAGATCCTATAGAACAAGAAGCCCTTGAAATTACTGACAAGGAATTTCGAGTGATAATTCTAAGGAAATTGAATGAGATACAAGAAAACTCAGCTACACAACATGATGAAATGAGGAAAAGTATACAGAACCTGAAAGAGGAAATGTACAAGGACATCAATGTCCAGAAAAAAAATGTAGCAGAACTTGCCAAACTGAAGAAGTTATTCAGCGAAATAAAAAAC
>NW_007777973.1:0-3332 GCF_000696425.1 Galeopterus variegatus
CAAAATTCCTGAAGTAAGTCAAACCAAACTATTTATTATACTAAGTGTACATATTCCTTATTCACAGTTATGCTGGGTTCCATTAAGAATTTTTAACAAACATTTTTATGCATAAATGTTGCATGTGAGGAGTCTTTCTTTTGCATTGTAGGCTGTTTACCAACATCTGTGTCTTCTTCCCACTCAATGGAGTAGCACCTCACTACCTTCAGTTATGACAACCAAAAATGTCTTCAGACAAATGTCCCCTTGGAAGGCAGTGTCACCAGTCATATTTAAATATTGGTAACACTCAAAATGTTAAACATACTTTTACACTCCATTTATCATTTCTATTTGAAAATTTACATTATATAGATAGTTTTCTCTTCATTTCAAGTTCTGACATAAAAAGTGTTGAAAGTTTTCTTGAAAGCTGACAGATTAAAGAGATTTAGAAAGATATTTAACTTTATTTCCACTGTTCAATGAGCCATCCCAATAAGAAGCCTCACATATATTGCATTCTTTCTCCCCATAATTTGATTTTCCCATAAAATGACTTGAGTAGAAATGGTGACAACACAGGATTCTCTTCCGATATACAAGGACTGGTGAATTCTCTCAGAAACTTTATAAAATCATTTAGCTGGAGTGCACTGCTTGTGTTGTAATGCAAACAGAGCACACATAAAATGGCTTAACAGGAAATAATTTCTTTTCTTTTCTTTTTGTCCTTTTTGAGACCGGCCGCACCGCACTCAACCAGTGAGCGCTGTGAGCGCACTAGTCATCCCTATACAGGATCCAAACCCGCGGCGGGAGCTCCGCGGTCATCCCTATATAGGATCCAAACTCCTGAGTGCGCCACGGGCTCGGCCCAACAGGAAATAATTTCTTATATAATGTGTAAACAGAGGTTTTGGGGTAGTGGCGAGAATATCTCTGGTTTCTTTAATTTCTTCTATTTTAAATTAGGATGGATTTCTTTCACCTGTGGCCCCCAACTCCACCCAAGAGTCATCTTTACTCAGTTGCAGAGAACATGAGAAATCAGGAACAACTGACTGGAAATTTTTTTTTAATCTGTTGCCTGAACTGGAAGTAATTAATGTTCACCACTTATATCTACATTCTCCTGAAGAGAGTTAAATTACACGGTCATCCACCCAATCATGGAATGCTCAGATTACAGGCTATGCAAAAAAGAGAAAAGAGTGCTTTTATTTAAAAAAGACACAGTCAGTCCAACCCATATAGAATTTCTCCCCTCTTTAAATCCTCTAATGCCTGCTATGATGTGATTCCTTTTTATTTTTATTCATTTATTTTTTGGTGCATGGCTGGTATAGAGATCATTTGTGTTAAGAGCACCAATGTTATAAGCAAAAATGCTCTAACCATAGTTAGCCTTGAGACTTTGGAGAAAAGATGTTTTCACAATCATTACAGTCCTCCTTCCATACCTGAAGGTTACACATCTGGTGATTCAAGAAACTACGTATCAAGTCTTCAAAAATAACTAAAAACAATAAGTGAAATACTTCAACAACTGAAAAACAACACAGCATAACAACAATTTACATAGTATTCACATTTTTTTCCAGTATTATAATTAATCTACACAAGATGTAAACTACACAGCAGGAAGTGAATTGGTAATACACAAACACTAAACCACTTATAGAAGGGACTGGAGCATCAGCAAATTTTTATGTCAATAGGGGATCCTCAAGTCATTCTTCAATACCTGAGGACAATTATATGTTTATAGGTCTTCTTCTTGATGTAAGTTCTCTGATGTCTTGAGGTATGACTTCTGGCAAAATCTTTTCCCATACAAATTACATTCACTGAGATTTTCCTTTGTGTGAATTCTTTTTTGTCTGTTAGGGGGAATTCCAGTACAAGGCCTGTCATATTAGATTCATAGAGAGTTTTTTCCTGTGAATATCCTGATGTATTCTCAAATGTGACTTTGTAAAAAAAACTTTTTCCACATTCATTACACTCACATGGCTTCTCACTTGTATGAATTCTGATGCCTGCTGAGGTGTGACTTTCAGTTAAAAGCTTTTCCACGTTCTTTGCATTCATATGGTTTCTCACCTGTGTGAATTCTCATGTACGTGCTAAGGTTTGACTTTTGGTTAAAAGCTTTCCCACATTCTTTACATTCATATGGTTTCTCATCTGTGTGAGATCTCATGTGCATGCTGAGGTTTGACTTTTGGTTAAAAGTTTTTCCACATTCTTTACATTCACATGGTTTCTCACCTGTGTGAATTCTCTGATGCATGCTGAGGTGTGACTTAAACTTAAAAGCTTGTCCACATTTACATTCATATGGCTTCTCACCTGTGTGAACTCTCTTATGCATGCTGAGTTTTGACTTTCACTTAAAAGCTTGTCCACATTCTTTACATTCATATGGTTTCTCACCTGTGCGAGTTCTCTGATGCTTGCTGATGTGCAACTTTTGGTTAAAAGCTTTTCCACATTCTTTGCATTCATATGGTTTCTGACCTGTGTGAATTCTCATATGCATGCTGAGGTTTGACTTTTGGCTAAAAGCTTTCCCACATTCTTTACATTCATATGGTTTTTCACCTGTGTGAATTCTCTTATGCATGCTGAGGGTTGACTTTTGGTTAAAAGCTTTCCCACATTCTTTACATTCATATGGTTTCTCACCTCTGTGAATTCTCTGATGCCTGTTGAGGTGTGACTTTCGGTTAAAAGCTTTTCCACATTCTTTACATTGATATGGTTTCTCACCTGTGTGAATTCTCTGATGCATGCTGAGGGCTGACTTTTGGTTAAAAGCTTTTCCACATTCTTTACATCCATATGGTTTCTCATTTGTGTGAATTCTCTGATGCATGATGAGGATTGACTTTTGGTTAAAAGCTTTTCCACATTTTTTACATTGATATGATTTCTCACATGTGTGAATTCTCTGATGCCTGCTGAGGTGTGACTTTAACTTGAAAGCTTTTCCACATTCTTTACATTCATATGGTTTCTCACCTGTGTGAATTCTCTGATGCATGATGAGGGTTGACTTTTGGTTAAAAGCTTTTCCACATTTCTTACATTCATATGGTTTCTCACCTGTGTGAATTCTCTGATGCCTGCTGAGTTTTGACTTTTGCTTAAAAGCTTTTCCACATTCTTTACATTCATAAGGTGATTTCCCTGTGTGAGTACTCTGATGCATCCTGAAGGATGACTTTTTGTCAAATGTTTTTCCACATCCATTACATCTGGAGGGCTTATCACCTGGGTGAGCTCTCTGATGCATGCTGAAGGCTGACATTTGGTTACAAGCTTCTGAATTTTCATTACATTCA
>NW_007777974.1:0-957 GCF_000696425.1 Galeopterus variegatus
CAGCCACTGACACACCCATGGGGAGCTCTAAATGGCTCTCGAGAGTTGCCCCAAGTTGGGCCAATATAACCAGGCCTTTACCTGCTCACACATGGTTCACTGAATGTGGTCCACTCCAGGAAAGGACGTGACCTTGGGTAGAAAAGGTTCTCTGAAGCTGAAGCAATCCCAGAAGGGGGTGGCAGCTGGGGATCATCTGCTGAGAGTGCTGCCAGAGACCAAGGCAACAGTTCTTCCTCTTATGGGATCTGGGGGGCACATCACAGTCTCCAGCATAGGAGATGAATTTATCTAGTTCTAAATGGGTCAGTAAGGAACTGCAATTTGCTGAGAGTGGCAGAGTCCCTCACAATAGCAATGGAACTCAGAAGAGGCTTTATTTTTCTTTAACAGGTATTTTAGAGATAGGAGGTTACTGGCACTAGTTCAGTGGCCAGAATTCTAGAACCCAGGTCTCCACAATCCTCTGGGCCTTTCTTTTATGGTTGAAGAATGGCTGTGACAGCTTTATCCACTGTGTCCACATTCCAGGGAGCAGAAATGACAAAGGACCAAGAAGAAAAGGCTGCCATCTGGGAGAAGCCAAACTTTCTCAGGAATCCACCACTCAGACTTCTGTCTGAGTTTTACTGTTGGGAACGCTATTGCATGGCCAGCCCTAGGTGCAAGGGAGGCTGGAAATGGCCCCTTTGTCACATGCCCCAGAGCAGAGTTCTGTTAGTGAAAAAGCAAAGAATGGATATTAGGTAGCACTAGGAATTTCTGCCATATAAACCTGGGTGTAAGAACCCAGGCTCAGAAGTAAAACTAGTGACATGTAATAACGTTGGATAACATGGAGACAGGGCAGACTCATATAGTAATTGCTGTTTTGTAAAGTGACTGTTTCCCACTTAGCATAGCAAAATTATATGAATTAATAAAGCCTGCCAGAGGAGATTAAGGAAAAAGAGTGGC
>NW_007777974.1:3112-3332 GCF_000696425.1 Galeopterus variegatus
AGGAAGAGAGGTTCTAGAGAGAGGTGGCCCTGCCCTTTTCTCCTTCCTCCTTCCTGCTGGCCGAAGTGCGGACTGACAGGTGGAGCTCAGTTAAACTTGACCACAGGGTAGAACTGCATGTGGAGAACTGGGAAACAACAGGATGAAGTGCCTTGCTTCCTAAGGACTCCATGAATCTGCTTTAGCAGGCTCCAGACTTCTTTAATATGTGAGAACACTA
>NW_007777975.1:0-624 GCF_000696425.1 Galeopterus variegatus
CATTATATACTGTAAAGTCAAGAGAATGGCAGGTTTCGGTTAGGATGGGCCATTCTTAGGCTTTTCTGCATGCTAAAAGAGAAGGTTTCTCAAATAACAGTCTTTGTCATTCATTCCATGTATATTTATTGAGTACCCACTGAACACTGGAACTATCACAGTGAAAAAAGTGATAAGGTCAAGTGCCTGTCTTAATGGAGCTTACCTCAATCTAGCTGTGTGATAGTAACAAAATAAAGAATCCAGAGAGCAAAGAGAGAAATTCCTACTTTGGAGTGTTGTTTCAAACACAAACAATTGTGTTTAAGCAGAACCTACAACTGTGAATGCACAGTAATGGCTTTAACTCATTTGCATGACAAAAAGACATGAGGGAAGTCTGCTAGAGGCTTCTGCTCAAGGTCTTCCTAGCTCATAACAGGGAGCCAAGGAAAGCCACTCCAATCCTCTCACTCGACCTGCGTTTATTGCTGCTGGTGTCCTCCCGAGGTCCTCAGGATGAATCCAGCACCGTGTAAAGCATAGAGAAAAAACAGAAGTAATCAGAGACTTGGTTGACTATCCTGGTCTGTGGGATTAAATGATTCTGAAGTCCATACTCCTTGTGGATTTTTTTTTTTTTTT
>NW_007777975.1:2685-3332 GCF_000696425.1 Galeopterus variegatus
CCTTAACAAACTACACTGCTGAGGGCAGTGACAATATGTCAGAGATCTTTCCTGGCTGGTTCTGGGCTAGGCCTGCTGGAGGATGATATTGCAGTTGAAATGACTCTCTGATTTCAATGGATAAAAGGAGTTCCTGGAGTGACAGAAGCCACATGGTCACACTTAGTCACCAAAAGCCAGATGGATGTGATGACTATAATTGGCATTAGGCACTATGTAGTAATAAGAGTGGTCTGGTCTGTTTTGCAAGACCATTGGTGGTGGCTAAATAACTTGGGATTCCTAGGATGAAAACAGATGGTGAGCCTATGAAAGTCCTACTTGATTTGTATATCTGGGAGCAAACAGGTCAGATGAACAAAGGTCTGCTTTGGACCAAAAATAGTGGCAAACCCTCATTTGATTTCCTTTTGAGTGAAGGAGAATCCAGGCATCGAAAAAAAATAAAAAATAAAAATAAACTGTAATAGCAACCCACTAACATTCTCTGAATCTCTGAATTTTCCTGAATCTTCCTATCAGCATTACTTCAAGGGCTCTATGGTTATTTTTAAAAATAACCATGCAAAGGGAAAGGGAGATACCCAGATCTTTGTGGTCAAAAGGTTAGTTTTTTCTTTTTTTTTTCTTTTTGTCTTTTTTTTTTC
>NW_007777976.1:0-3332 GCF_000696425.1 Galeopterus variegatus
CTGTCCCCAAACCCCACTAAGATGACAATAAAGGAAATTTTAAAAGGCATTAGCTTAGGAGAACAGCTACACTATGAGAGGAAACAGGAGCAGCATTTGGGGGTGACAGTGCCAGTGGCCACACAGGAACTGACTTGGCAGAAGCTGAGGACCGAATCCAAAGCCAGCAGCGGGGAGCACCAAGTAGCCACTCTATTTATACAACATAACCGCTGAGATGACATGGAATTCCTGGCATCAGGTAGTGAGGCTGGAGGTGACGTGAGTGGGATAAAGTCGGGGCTAAAAGCAGAAAGTGGGTTAAACTTTCAAGGACTATCCGGCAGGTACTAGGCTTGGAGACACACCACCTCCAACACAGCCATGAGAGTTCCCCTTATAACTCCCAGCACAAGAGCCTAAGGTGTTCTTCTCTGGACTGCAAATGGGGGCAGGTGTTGGGGTGGAACAGATGTCTGCATCCTGCTGAGACACCCCACGCTCTCCCTGTCAGCCCTAGCCTGAGGCCCGATTCCCTTCAGGCAGGAAAATGAAAGAGGCTTCTCTGGGAAATGGGATTAGGCTGAAAGGGGAGACCTAAAGGAAATAGCTTTAGTAGTTCCCCGAAGACAAGATCCAGCCTGTTCTGCAGCCACGTGCCCAGGCTTGGGACTGTCAGCCAGCTGCTTAGTGCCCCACTCTTTCTGATGAGTCCGCAACCAGGCAGCACTGGGATTCTCAGGAACACCCGTAGCATGCAAGTTAGAGACAAAAATAAAACTTGTCCAGACATAGAGCTATTATTACATCAGATATCTCCTCTATCTCAGAGACAGAGAACAAACTAAAACTGAAAAATAAAACTTGGCCAGACATAGAGCTATTATTACATCAGATATCTCCTCTATCTCAGAGACAGAGAACAAACTAAAACTGAAAAATAAAACTTGGAGGAAGAAAGAGGGGAAAAACCCTTAAATATGCTCAGAGAAGCAAGACTGTATCCTTGAAATAAAGACAGGACACTCTGGAAAACTGAAGCACTCAGAACAATAAAATAGCTGAACTGAAATCACAAGAGTTGGAAGGTAAAGGTGAAGAAATGCCCCAGAAAGTAGAACAAAATTACAAAGGTGAAAATTGGGAGAGAAAATAAGAAAAGTAAAGGCTCACTATAGGTGTCTGACACCTGAATAACAGGAATTCTAGATATAGAATAGAAAATGGAGGGGAGTTAATCAAAGACATGACTCAAGAAAATTTCTCAGAGCCTGAGGGTATATTCTACAGTGAATGGGGCCCAGCCAGGGTGCCGCAGATAAAAGAAAATAGACCCACACAAAGTATTTTACTGTGAATTATCAGGACACCAGGGACAAAGAAAACCCTACATTCCCCAGATAAAACAAATACAAAGCTTTCAGAACGGGAATGACTTTGGACTTTATTACCTGTCCTGGAAGCTGGAAGAAAATGGAGCAATGAATGCCTTCAAAATCCTCAAGGAAAGTTATTTTCCCACTTAGAATTCTAAACCCAGGCAAAGTATAAATTAAGGGTGAAGATAGCAGCAATATGCTTTAAGACATGCAAGACCTCAAAATTTGCCTCCTGCGTATCCTTTCACAGAAAACTACTCGAGGATATGCTACATCAAAATGAGGGCGTAAACCCAGGAAGAGGAAGACAAGGGAGACAATGCAGGGGAGAGGCCAGGGGTCCCTGGTGACAGCTGTTAAGTGGGCTGATCTGGGACAGGTCAGAAGGTTCCCAGGGAGAATGCTTTGGGAGGATGGAACTGACAGACTCCCTGGTGGGTCTGAACATCTTGAGGAGATGTGGAGGAGGGCAGGGGTGTGAACGAGCTAATTTCTACAATGAGCTGAATTCTATTATGCCTAGGGCTGGAAAACCAAGTACCAGCATGTTATTTGGAGATGTGAAAGTAGATACCAAAATAATTAGCTATAAAGAGTTGAAAGAAAGGGAGGGAGGGAAAGTGGGGGAGGGGCTGGATGCGGCCCCTTTTCATATCAGCTCTGTAATGACAGGTTACATGTGTGAAACTGACACCAATAAGAGCCAAACAAAAGGAAAGGCTCCCATTTTTCACTGTCAGACTGGCCAAGATTAAAAAGATTGATAATGCTTCAGTGCTGGGGAGGAGGTGGGAAAACTGGTCTAATTCTTTCCTGGTGAGAGAAAAAACTGCCATAGTCTTTTTAGAGGGCAATCTGGCAGTAAGTAATCAAAACTTAAAAGTGACAACTGACCCCCGCCCTTGCACGTTGCTTCTCTCCCTTAACTGTGTGTCATGAATTTGGAAGAGGAAGCTGTGGGTGGAAGGGGACCCTGTTAAAGGGACTCCTGGGGTGGGGGCAGGGCAAACATTTGGGGGCTGGTGTCTGCAGGCAGGATTGGGATGGGTGGAGTCCCAGCTCCAAACCAGCCTCCTTCTCTGGCTGGGGATCACCACAGAAGAGCCGTGCAGATTCTTATGGTGAGGGAGTCAGTTATGTGCTCCTGAAACATGGCTCTCAAGAAGAGGAGGGGTAGGCAGGCAGGCACCTGGGGAGAGGAGGGGAAGAGGCTGGTTTATTTGAAGGGTGAGGACAGGGACTTGTTTAAATGATAGGGAGAAAGACCAACAGCAGGGCAGGGAGCATGGGGTGCAGGAACAGGAGGGACTGATTACAGCACCCCAAGCTAAGGAAGGAGCAGAGATGAATGAGGTTAGCTCGGCAAGCGGCAGAGCGCTCCTTCTGAGAGAAGAAGAGGATGCACCCTACCAGACAAAAGCTGCTCTCTCCTGGATGAGTCCTGGAATACTTGATTCTCCTGGAAAGGTCTTCCTTAGTGCTGAAATGCTATCCGAGGAGGAGCCCCTGGTCTTGGGTGTCCCCAGACAGTGCTGCAGTCCCAGGTCAGGCGCTGCTCTCTGGCCCTGATGCACCAACCTCCCCCTCCCTCCCAGGGCTGGCAAGTGGCCACACCTGCCTGTGCCTGTAATTTCCCTACAGCCTGTGTGCTGGCTCCACACGAGGGGGCGGGGCAGGACACCTGGGTGTGACTCTAGAGGAGATGAAAGGATCAGCACTCACTGTCAAAGGGTCCATCTCCCCAAGACTCAATCAGAGGTGAGAAGCTGATTGGATTGATCCAGTAATGTATTTACTATGGAAACAAAGTAAAAACCGTTGGTGCTGGCAAGGAGAGGGGCCATGAGGTATAACTGACCTACTTATCAGATTCAGGGAAAAGAGATCAAGGACTGCCCCACTGGGTGAAGGGGTGGGGGAGTGGGGACCTCAAGGGCAGAGGGAAGCCCAGCTAGCAAGGCTGGGGGCGGGGGG
>NW_007777977.1:0-3332 GCF_000696425.1 Galeopterus variegatus
TTATTACGATTGCACAGTGCTACAGACCATGACAAGGTAACAAAGTGTAAGACAAGACTGAATGTACACCATCCTTATGATGCATACTTTACATTATATTTTCAGTTTTTTATATTTTTCCCTATATATGTGCAACAAAAGTCATTTGTTTAAACTTTGGATAAGTAGATAAATAATATCTCAGAACAGATCAAATAAATTTATAATATTTGTCTTTTTTCAGTCTAAATATTGATGATAGGAAAACAAAAACTGCTGTTACAAAAAAAAAAAATAGTATTTTTGCCATAACATAGTTTTCTGTTATTACTGAGTTAATTAATCACAGTGGAGCAGATTCAAATAGCTGGGAATATAGGAAAACAAAAACTGCTGTTACAAAAAAAAAAATAGTATTTTTGCCATATCATAGTTTTCTGTTATTACTGAGTTAATTAATCACAGTGGAGCAGATTCAAATAGCTGGGAAACTCAAAGTGAGGAGGTAAATGGATAAAAGACTTTCACTAAGGTTATTTAATGTGTAATACCTATCGCACAAAAATACCCCAAATTGTTAAACTTCCTTATTCTGCTTCCCTCTACCCCATACTCCGCCCATTTTCTTTTAAAATCTTGCTATTAATTTATTCAGTGAAGTCTTCACATTGACAACACTGATGTATATAGCTGTAACTGTTAGTCTTACGTTCACCAAGTACAGCTTGAGCGCTTATTAGTTTTCAAGCAGTGTTAGGCCCTCATTACATAAAAATAAAAAGTCCCATCATCCCACTTTTAAAACCTATTTCAGTCTGCAGAAGGGAGACATTTATAGGTCATATCGCTTATCTAATTGCTTTTCTCTCGAGATGGTGGAAAAGACACGAGCAAAGAACACATAAATAATAAGACATGTGTTTGACTGTAGTACAGGTTTCAGCAGTGTGAGATGAGAATAAACAATGTGTCAAAGACAGATTACAAAGTATTTAAAATTCATGGGAAGGATTTGAACTTTAACCCACAAATGATATTGATACATGGAAGGAAGTTGATCTCTGGAAAAGTGTGTGGAAAGTAATAGTTTAGTAAGAATAACTTTATGACTGCACACAATTTAAAATGTCCAGAACACAAGTTACATTTTTTTATTATACATACAATAGGTGCCAGGTAGAGTGCTGTAAAGAGAACAAGGACTTCACAACAACGTAAAAGGCTGCTATATTCTTGGATGAGTTTACACAGTAACAGCAGCAGCAGTTACCATTCATTAAATATGTACTGTTGGCAATCAAAATATTAAATTTGGCCTAACAGGCATTATTTTCCTTACAGACATTTTGCAAGGTGTTTACTATTTATTTCATTTTTATAAATGAATAAATTAGGCTCAGTTAAGCAACTTGCCAAGCAGAGATTAGAAATGAGGGATTTCTGGCTCCACAGTTCACGCTTCAACATGCACTTGCTCTTCAAGCAGAAAACGGTGCAAACCTTGATATTTTGTGGAGAAGCAGTATTCTGTTCAATGATACATCTATTGAAGGCTTACTACAACTTCTAGAAACACTAATTATTAAAGATAGTGAAAACAAAACTAATTTAGTAGTATAGCATGAAGGTAAAGCCTGCTCTGCTGGTCCATTGCGGACTTTCAGAAGGATGCACTGGATCTAATGAATAAGTTATTTCCAGTACATGTAAACTAAGGGAGAGACAAATGTATTTTTTAATGCTAGGCATGATAATCCACTTCCTTTGCAACATTTTCATATGTTTAGCACTTCCAACTGCCAGAATATTCTCCCTTACAGCTAAAATAAATCCTTTTAAGTTTTGATTTTTGACATTCGATTATGATTTCCTTATGAATAGAATGGAGAAAAGAGTGAGCACTGGCTGATTTAAGAGAAACAGTATTTCTAAGCCTCCCTTTCAAGCAGTTTTACATACAGAAACAGAGAAATAAGGATTACAAAAGAACAGTGCGCTCAAGGTATTGCACTCATTACATGAGATAACAGTAGAGAGAGGATAGAGAGATGACAGGGAGGTTCTGTGACAAAAATGCTGTGTGTGTCATTACTGAACTGCAGAGAAACTCCTTTTAAGACCAGAAAATAAGATTTGAACAGGTATGGTTCCTGCTGATATTGAGTTGACTGTAATTGGTCTTAACATTTCAAGTTTTTCTTCTTTATAGTTAAAATGGTAAACCTGTTTACTAAAGTTTTAGAAGCACAAGTAAATATTTGACAGATTTCTAACAAACCATGTTACATCACTTTAGGCACTTTACAGAACTGGAATATCTGTATACCTGCATGTGGTTATTTATGCTTCTACTTTCAAATTTTAATTTTTAAAAGTTAAGCTAAATTATACAACTATGAATTAACAACAACTTCACATAAATAAAACTTGAAGTAACAAGTAAATCAAGATGATCATTAATAACAATGAGAATCTTGCATGTTAAAAATCTCCGGAATATTCTTTCCTCCAGTCTCTCTCTCTCTTTCTGATGTGTGTGTGTGTGTGGGGGGGGTCATCCTTTTACCTATTCAAGTCCTATTTATATATATATTTTTCTTTTTTAAAATTGATTATATATATTTACATATATACAGAATCAAATATCAATACACGTGTATACAATATGTGGTGACCAAATCAGGATAGTTAGTATATTCATGTTTACAAAATGTAATAAATCTTTAACTAGTTTCTCAGCACCCCCTCCTTCCCACCTCTAACAACCACAGTTCTGTACTTTTTTTTGAAAGTTTAATGAATTATTGTGACATATATGTGTATGTGTGTGTATGTATATATATACACACATATATATATATAGTGCATATATACATACATATATGTGTGTATGTGTGTGTATGTATATATATACACACATATATATATATAGTGCATATATACATACATATATGTGTATATGTGTGTGTGTGTGTGTGTGTGTGTGTGTGTGTGTGTGTGTGTCACATTTTCCTTAGCCAGTCATCGGTTGATGGACATTTAGATTGGTTCCAACTCTTGGCTATTGTAAATACAGCTGCAATGAACATGGGAGTGCAGCTATCCCTTCGACATGATGATTTCCATTCCTTTGGGTATATACCCAGCAATAGAATTGATGGATCATATGGCAGTTCTATCTGTAGTTCTTTGAGGAAACTCCATACTGCTTTCCTTAATGGCTGCACTAATTTATGTCCCACCAACAGTGTACGAGTTTCCCCTTTCTCCTCATCCTCATCAGCATTTGTTGTTCTCTGTCTTTTTGATAATAGCCAGTCTAACTGGAGTGAGATGGTATCTCAGTGTGGTTT
>NW_007777978.1:0-724 GCF_000696425.1 Galeopterus variegatus
AATTTAGTCCCCAACAATATCAAAATATCAGTATAATGTCATAACTATAATATAAAAGGAATATAAAAGGAAATAAATTTATGATGAAATCATATGTATTTCAATATGCAAGTACTTGGACAACACTACAATAGAAAATATTCTGAAGTAGTCAGCTACTTGCATCTACTTATAATGAAAATATTTACATCCAAGAAAAAAAGGTCAGAAGCCAATTATGCAAATTAGTTGGAGAAAAAAAGAGCAGTGGCATGAGTAGCACTAGAGTAAACCCTATTAAGACATAATAACCGACCAGAATTGTTTGTATAAGATAAGGGTGAGAAGAAAACAGCATTGGATGAGGTAGGGATAAATGCCGAGATTAATTACACACTGTCAGAGTGGAAGATACGAGCAGAAGTAAGATATCCTCACAAATGAGCTAGGCTGTATTTATAAATGTAGTATTAAAATAATCCTTTTGTGGCCGGCCCGGTGGCGCACTGGATAAGTGCGCCGCTTGGGAAGCGCGGCGGCGCTCCCGCCCGAGGGTTTGGATCCCACATACAGACCGGTTCCCACTCACTGGCTGAGCGAGGCGCGGGAGCAACACCAAGGGTTGCAATCCCGTTGCCGGTCCCCGGTCCGGTACGGGGGCGACACTGAGGGTTGCGATCCGTTGCCGGACACGGAAAAAGACAAAAAAAATAATAATAATAATCCTTTTGTTATGACATGAGAC